>NC_088716.1:19408673-19708673 GCF_963576615.1 Watersipora subatra
AAAACTATAAAACAGCATATATCAAACAGCACTTGCAACAAAAATATCGTATTCTAAATTGTAGTTAAAAACTTGATTCTTTTCACAATAAACAGTTACTCTGCAAGCTTCATTGTTTTTACTTACATGTATATACTTACTTATTGTATATACCAACAAATATTCCCTTGCTAACATGTCACTGTATACTGACATGTTCAACATACCATTAAACATACAATCAAAATAATACTAGTGTAGTTGCTGATCAATAAGTAATCAATAACCTCTACAGCGTCTACATTTGTGAGCAGCAGCTGTTCATAAGAAAACACACATAGGTATATCATTAGCTAGTAAACCACCTTGTTTTTATTTGTAAATTCATTCTTGGCAAAAAACATTCAACTCCAAAACTATATTTTAAATGCATATTGAAGCACATGCAAGGTTGGAAGCTGAAATGATTACAAAAGCAATGCAGGTAAAGTTGCAAGTAAAGTTAGTCATCATTGAAGAGTTAGAGTCATGAGAGCAGCCAAAAAAGTAGCATGAAAAAATATTCGTTGAAAACTTTAACTTTTGCTGGCAAACTGACAACATTAAGTGACCCTTAACTATATCACACACCAAATAACATAAATTGAATGAAATTTAACACTACAAAACATATATTGCAAATATAATATTGCAAAGAAATATTGCAAAACATATTTTTTGGAGTTCATTAGTCACAAAACACAGAGTATTTTGAACATTTTCTTCAATAAATTAATTGCAAACATATTGATTTAGTTAGCCATACAACCTCCATTGATTGATCAGCACTTCTGTACAAGCAGAATACTCAAAGTGACACTGTCTCCAGAATTATAACATGTTAGTGGTAAGCCTTTCATAACTTATTTGGTAAGCAATAAAGCTTATTTGGTGTTATAGGCATATTCAGTAAAAAAACTTAAGATTTGATAATATAATTTTGGTAACACGCCTAAAGAACTGAGAAGTTGGCAATGATTAAAAATTTAACAATGAATTTTGAAGTTGTTTTTAGTTGAAAAAACTATACATTTGGGCCAACCTTTACCTCAAACATTTTAATATCCCAAAAAGCCAGGTAAAACCAATAAAACCTTACCTTAAGGCTTCAAGGTGAAAATAGTAAGTATAAGAAAGTCAATCAATTATTTCATACCTTATAATGCTTTACACAATAAGTTGAATCACACAGTAAGCAGTAGGAAAATGCTTGCTGGTCATTCTTTCCCTGCTTTGCGCAAAGGTCACATGTCCTTGGCTTGTCCTTTGTTGCATCATATGCTGGTAGCTCACTGAGTGCCACCTCACATATTTTGCTATAACAAAATATTCATCAAGTATTCATGTTCATATGTGAACCACAAACCTTTAAACTGAATAAAAGCTGTTATCTATATAACTGCCTAATGCTAGATATATTGTGGGATAATAATACGTAATAAAAACAATGTATAGATTTACAATATGCTGAATCATTAATTAGGTATCTCTCAATTAATATTTTCAAAATAAGGTTTTGTTAATTTTAATATCATTGCAGGTTTATTTGTGAGCTAGCATTTCTGTAATAAATGCAAAACATTGATAAGAATTAAAGCTCCTAGAAGCCCAAAAAAGAACAGCTAATCGCAGCCATCACGAAAACGCCTTAGGCTGGAATCTCTTTCCAAAACGGCTCAAATGGGATGAAGTTGAACATGATGGCTTCTGTATACACTTTCATGCAACCTCGATCATCGAAATACTTTCACAAATATACTTCGCTCATTCAATAAAACCATGTCTACGGTCCTTTACGCGTCTATTTCATCACCATTGTAATGCTGCCACTTTGAGCACTGATATCTTAAAACCTAGCCCAAAAATTAATTTAATTTTTTAACCTTGGCTCAAAGGAATGCATGCCATCCTCAGATAAACATAAGGAGCCTGTTGGTAAACTGTGATGATTGAAAAATGCTATATAAATTATTCGCGCTCTTTGGCAGAAAGTATGGGTCACATAATCGGATTGCATCCAGACGATTAGACCAGGCTGAAACGAACTGTAAATTAGCGAGTATCTATATTTGATAAGAGCTTTATGGTAAAACTGGAAGTGTTTGTCATAAACTAGTGCGATGACACGTTTTATATTGAGCCTTTTATTGGCCTTTCAATTCGCATGAGAACATTGCGTGTCAAAACAATAATCACAATGGTTGAGTATGTCATTGAAGTAAAGGGTTGTCGACCTACGGCGTTTTCATGATGGCTGCAATTAACTGTGCATTTTTAGCTTCAAGGAGCTTGTAATTACATTTCCACATAATTTTCACCTACAACAGAGCAGAGTAAGACATGGTGAATCTTTTGACACTAGAAAACTGTAATTTGAATTGTGTTGCAAGTCAACCTTTAAGATCAAAGCTATGTACATATTTAAAATGAGTTATGTACATGGGAGAATGAAAAATAGGTCACTTTAAAGAGCCTGAAAAACCACACATCAGTTGCACTCATCCTAGGATATCTCTATTTGAGCCAGCTGCACACAGTAAATACAGAAAATACCAGATGAGGGATGGAGGCAGTACTGTCCTAATTGTGGGCAGAGCAAAGAAGGTCTGTTCCATTAGCCCGCCCTTGGGCCTGCAGATAGAAGCTATTGTGTCAACCCAGATGGAGATGTTGGTGGTAATTAAAACTGTCAAGTGCTTCTGACCCAGACTATGCAGGTAACAGTTTCTATTGTGAACCAATAATGCCTCGCTGACTGTGCAGGAGGCAGCAAGCTTCAAACCTAGTACCTCTGAGGTTATAAATTGTGAAGTGTAGCTATACTCCTTAGCACCCGCAAGATTGCACCATGGCACTTTTCAATGGCTAAGCAGGCTGACATGTCAAGACTCCTGGCAAAGCCAGATCATTGAGCTGAGCAACATTAAAGAACCAAAGTCAGAGAACCAGCTTCTGTCATACATACTCCAAAAAACCTTGAGAAATTTTAAGGGTCACAAAGATTGTGCTCAACACGGTCGACAATCTGAGTCAACTCGTGGCATTAAAACTTGCAGCTGAAGTAGTAGACCCAAAGCCAGCCAATACTATTTTGGAACTTTTTCACAATTGGCTTGCATAAATAGTGGAGGCGGTCATGAGTAAAAAACTGATGTAGCCGCATGCAACCGGCTGGCAACTAGTGACAACCAAGGACCATTCTGTTTGGTTAATGAAAAGCTGTTTTAGAAGAAGCTAGAACTGAGTGTACAGCATGTCTAAAAACTGCATGAAATTATGCTATACCCTTAGATATGGCCGGAAACACTGTTAGAGGCCTGGAAATATTCTCGCAAGACCTGCCAGTAACACCAAAGGTTCACAGTAAATCTTAATTTTTTTAACCATTTTACCTTGTGGCAGAATGTACTGCCCCTTCCAGAAACAAACACAACAAGTGGTAGCCAGCACTCGGAACAACTTCTCACATACAAAAAACACCGTGTAAAAGCCAACAGTTAATGGCAGGACCGTGTCAACTCCAGCATGTGAAAAAAGTTACATACCACCTCTACTGTCTCTAGGCAAGTCGGATAATTTAGAAAAACATATAAAACTGGATTACTTGCTTAGGGTGCTGCTGCTATATTGAGGTCAGAAGAAATAAAATGTTTTGCTTTCTTAGATGATTAGAGTACATCTAGGTAAGCCACATTCAATCATGGAGAGACTCCAAGTGACTGGAAGAAGCAGTCAAATATTCTATTTATATTTTACCCAAGGTCACATAGGTCACCAACTATTATGAAAATGTGACATTTGTGCCCAACTTACGCATGTAATTTGACTAAGAGACCGTATGACTACCTTCCAGGGTTGTAAAAAAGGTATATCACGGAAGGAAATGTGTGCTGGAGCAAACAAGTTGATGCCAAAGTTGAGTCCTAGGGGCAAAAAATTTCTTGCTGGCATGCCTGCATCCAAAACACTAAAGCTGGGGCATCACCATGTCAATGCTAAGCTAATTAGACAGTTAATAGAGCGAAGCAAGATATACATCTAACAGGAAACATGGAATAGAGTACTGGTCACTCTAACAAGCAAATGGTACTAGTGGCAGCTGTGGTTGCAAAACCTGCAGGTAGAGGAGCCAGCATCATGAACTTCAGCATTTTGTCTTCTTTTTGTGTACTTGCACATAGCAGCTTGTGTCAATGTGCTAAGTTGTGCAAGTATATAGGGGACACAAAGATGTTGAATAAAGAGACATATAGCACCACATAATCCTGCCGTAATGGAGAAATCTTCTGCACAATTACCGCTAAAGCCTAGTTCCCATATTGATTGCGAGATTCCGGCGGTACTATTGGGCAGCAAAACACTTACGACACTAGGCTGACCGGCTTATGTTCACATAAAGCTGCATTGCTAATGATGGCATAAAAGCGTTCCCTCACTATGCCGTTTTGATAATGCTGACCGTCGCCTGTACAGTGCATTTTTGGAGGTTCTGCCCACGGCTCTTTGCAAGACTTAAACGGTTGGGCAGTTGTAAAAAAGTATTGTAGTGACAGTATTGTATGAAGAGATTGCTATCTCTTGGTCTATTCATTGATGCAAATGTGGATAGATTTGTCATGAATTGAAAAGTGTTATCACCGAAGATCACTAAAGTATTGTTTAATTGACACAGACATCTGAGATGATCGTGTGAACCAGCTTTCAGCAAATATGTAAAGAAGGCTGTGTTAAGCTGGGGACAGCTTTTAAGCGTTCAATAGCATTTACCTGAGTTCCAGTACATATTGCTTTGGCTGATAATAGCTGTTTGGTTGCCTTAATAATACTTTCACTTAACTAATTATGCTTATTTCAAACAATAACCTTTAAACTTGTTTCTATAAAAATACATAAACTCACTATTTTTATTAACAATTTATGATACAAAAGTTGATAAGGGAACTTTCCGTAGTTGCCGATGGCAGCGCAAAGGTTTAACGCTGCCGTCGGCAACTACCCGCAGTTCTTGGTGGTACCCGGCTCATAAGTTCCCATTTCACCGCTAATAGCCTGCGACGCTGTCGCCGGTGCTTTGCCACGTATATATGGGAACCAGGTTTTAATCATTAGCCTGAAGATAAAGCTGTATCCAGTGACCACATTCCTGCTCGACTCTAACACAGTAATCTCAGTGCCTTCTATTATTTCTGAAGCATACATCAACTGTGTCAGTTTAGATGAGCAATTTTACTAAATTATTTACCTAAATTTGTTATCTTACCTTATTAGCTTTTTTGCAAAGAAAATTGATTCCATCTCAGCTTCTGCTGACAGTTTTCAGAATAAATTGTTGGCATTGTTCATATCTATGGCCAAAATTCCTACACTGCTTTGCTATAGGAACATAAGATTAGGTTTATGCAAGTTCCTTCAAATTCAAAACAATAGTTGGTCAGGTCTGATAACTGAATAGCTTCACCACTGATATTTCATCATTTATTTTAGCTTTATACTTTGTCATGGGCGTTTGGAACAAGTAGTGGTCAATAGGTAGGTACCGCTGTCAAGTAACTGAAAAGAAATACCAACACAATGTTGTTACGGTTTCAATTGCTAAAGAGTTGCTGTTTACAACCTTTTGTACAAGCATTGATTTAAACTAAAGCCTGCTACATATTACAGTTAGTTATTGATTTCACGCATTTTCTGATAAAAACAGGTTTTTGCATTTTTTCATTGCTTAGGATGTAGTAAAATGAGTTGCAGCAAAATTGTATAACATCAAATCCTTGCCCTACATACTGGTGGTTCAAGTTGTTCAATTTCAAACAAGGAGAAGTAATAATCACAAGCCTGTTCCGCTGCCAATTAAACTGCTTCTTTTGAATAGCATTCGCACAGGTAAATACATTAACAAAGACTTGGTTTCTTCAACTTTACGGACCAGTAACTATATCCCTGTTATTAGCGCATTTTCTATACATAAAGGCCTTATTAATGTATTTGGTCAATTAAAATAAAGAGTGTGAAGCCTTCATGTAAAGTTAGGAGTCCTCACAAGCGCAAAAGGCTTTCAGCATGATGTTTACTTCATAGCTTGCGGCCTAAAGCAAATGTAAGAAGCACTTGTGCTTAGCTGGTGTAGCTGGGATCAGCTTGTATTTAGCTGGTATTGGCTTTAAACTTTTCATAGGCATAGTGTAATAGTTAAAATGACAAATGCTGCATGTGGCAAAATTGTTTTTGTGCAAAAGCCTTGTATTACTCAGGCAATGCTGGCATTTAGCTAGACTTTATAATGAAAAGGGCCGAGTTAATTAATCTGTATAAAGACACGGAAATAATTAGAAAAAAGACAGCCTTGCACAGAAATTAAACCCACAGCATCAAATTTAGAGGCAAGGCACTACCGCTACATCAATCATCTGATGGAATAATTATCTATATAATTATTACTTATGACAATCTCTCACAGCGTATGAACTAGATAGCATACTAGTTTATATACTGGCAACATTTTAAGTGTTTGTAGACATGATATAGTCTGTAATATTACTATGAAAGCATGCATATGTAAGCATTGAGCTTTTCATAAAAATGTTTTTCTAAGTAAAAACAATCTAAAATGGTAACCTGTGAAAATATTACGTCAGCTAAAAAGCATTGTTATTATGCAATGCACTGCCAGTAAGCTTGCTGGAAAAACAACACATATCAATGGTGTGCATTGCCAAGCTTTATCAAACAGAGATTAAGTACATAGTCTTTTACTGATCAAAAAATAATAATGGAATGTTTGATAAAGTAACATGGATCTTTGCTCGGTCTTCTTGCTATTTATACTTGTTATATTAAAAGCGAGAAGGAATTATAACCTTCAATCACATTTAACTACAGTCAAATTGTTGTTCCATTTGTCATTGCATACATAAATACTCTAGTCTTTGCCATTTAAAAGTATAAAACTTGGTTTCCTTTATTTTAAATAAACCGTTGGCACTCTGTCCCTAATTGTCCACAAACAAAACTGCATCACTCTATTTGATTTATCACATTTGTTAGTGTTAAGCCTCCTTGTTAGGTTATGAAGAAAAATCATTAAAAATAGCTCTCAATGTCTTGTTTATATAATAGCTTTCAGTTATTAAGCTGGCTCACACAATATTGTTGTATGTTGATGTTATATCCTCAAAGGCACTTTGCCAAATATGTGCCTCCACAAATTGATGGAATTTTTTACGCAACTCGAACACTCCGAGAAAGATTGCAGCTGTCAAAATTTCTGGATAGTATTCCTAGAATCTACAACAGCCTGTGTAATATGAAACATTTTGGTGATAGTGATTGATTGCTCTGAGTTTCTTAATCTATATTTTTATTCACAACAGTTGCTGTAGTATAAGTGTTTCAGCGTGTTGAGACAGTATTGTATGAAGAGATCACTATCTCTTGGTCTATTCATTGATGCAAATGTGGATAGATTTGTCATGAATTGAAAAGTGTTATCACCGATGATCACTAAAGTATTGTTTAATTGACACAGACATCCGAGATGATCGTGTGAACCAGCTTTCAGCAAATATGTAAAGAAGGCTGTGTTAAGCTGGGGACAGCTTTTAAGCGTTCAATAGCATTTACCTGAGTTCCAGTACATATTGCTTTGGCTGATGATAGCTGTTTGGTTGCTTTAATAATACTTTCAATTAACTAATTATGCTTATTTCAAACAATAACATTTAAACTTGTTTCTATAAAAATACATAAACTCACTATTTTTATTAGCAATTTATGATACAAAAATTGATAGGGGAACTTTCCTTTTTACACTTGCTGCTGTGACACAATTTTTAAGTTGATTGTCAATGGTTGTGTTAAAAAGAGAAGAGAAAAACTACTGACGCTTGCTAAAATAATTTTCTTTTTCGACAATACAACTTAATTAGAAATGTTTGAAACTACATTATTGAATGCATGTACAACAATTTTTATTCAATCTATTTTGTACAATAATATATAAAACAGATTTTAGTTAATGAGCTCAACACCCACATCGACAAAACTTGTGGCTACATGAACTATGAAGAATTCTCAACTTAAAACAGCTTAATATTATATATAACTAGCTGTGCTACCCAGCGGTGCCCAGGTATTAAAAATCAGCTTATAAACAACAAGAGATAATGAGAGTTGCTTGCCACTTGCTATTTGCTTACTCAAATTAATGGATAATTTGAGTAAGCTTACTAATAAGAGCTACCTCTTCCCGTGATGTTACGCCAATACTTTGCGTTGTCACTGAAAGTGGTAGCGTATTTGCTCCCATATAGCAACGATCTATATTGCTGAATGAACCTATCAAGCTCATGTGGCTGAATTGGTAAGGTGTCAGACTGACAAACAGAGGGTTCGAGTCCAAATCTTGTGCAGCACGCATTCTTTATTCCAAGATTTTAATAGCTATAGCTGGACATATGCAACTACAAGAAACTTTTAGAATTATATATATAGATAATTATATATATATTATATAATTATTAGTAGGCATGAAACCTTCAAACCCAACCAGGAGTTCTTATCATTAAAATGATATCATTGCACATTGCCTCTTGGCATTATGTTTACTTTATAGCCAGCAGTTCCTAGTCAACATGCTAAGCATTTGTGATTAACTGAGTCAGGGGCATGTATTCACCCTATTTTATCAACTAATTTATGAACCAGCGATAGAAACTTGCTTACCTCATAAAAATGTTCACATAATCATAATGGAGCTAAAAAAAGGCATTTTATATTTCAAGAGAATACCCGTATACTCATTTGATACCAACAAACTATGATTAATTAATTTGGCATGTTTTTCTATATAATGAGTTACACTGTCCACCACTAGCAACCTACATACCGGTTTCTCAGTTTTACATAAAAATGTGAGATGAACGCAAAAAACATCACAGGTAAGCTGGCAAATATTTGACCACGCCACTACTTGTTCTACTCAAAAATAAGGTCCTACATCAGTCTTGGTAGTTCATAACTACACTGAAGGTAGTATATGCAACGCGGTACATATTATTAGCGTAAAATGAATATTATGACAGGATATAATATATTCATTTGGGATGTAGTTAACATTGTTACATCATTGTTAGCGGCTTTATTAGTACATACTAGTGTTGGGCCGGTATCTAATTTAGTGCCGAATCGGATATCCTTGCACATTTTTATCGGTTTTCCCGGTATCGGTATCCTCGGTATTTCTTCGGTATCCTTTGCCAGCTAAGAAAGTTTGGTATTGTCGGTACTATTGTTCGGTATGTGGTTATCAGTGTGTCTTTAAATGGTTTAAACTTTAAACCATAACTGTCTCGAACAATTTTTATCGTTGTGCAAAAAGTAGCCTGTGCAAAAAAACATTCTTTAGTCAGCAGTATATTGTTACGGCAAAGACACTCCTTGTTTTAGAAAGCCAAAAAAGATAAGAAAGATGGAAATGTAATTTTCATGATAGATGTTTTTATTGTTTATTCTTTTAAAAAATATAGTTATTGATACAAATGTTATGTATAATAAAGAACAGATAGATAACGGCAAGGGGCTCTCTTTGTTAAATATTCTGAAACAGTTTAAAAAATCTTACTATCACATATTGTAATCAGGTAATGTAATCACATAATTATACGCAGTCCAATTAGAGTCCAGTCCCGTTAGAGTCTTTATAAGTTCTCCCATCTGTGTAGAACTCCCAAACCTTCGAGGCTGGTAGCATTATCAATGTAACGTAATATAATAGTAGATACATTAAGCGTGGAAATTTTCGTGGAATTTGTTCGCCAATGCGGGCTGAGATTAGCATGTTCGTCATGAAGCGTTTTAAAAATCTCTCCGGATATCCGTATAACCATTTACCGGTAGGCTTTTACGTATAAATACCAATCATATCAAACCGGCCGCGGATACCTAGCTGACACCGAAAATAATTGATTTCCTCGGATACCGAGAATCCCTCGGTATCGGTAAGGGCGGATGACTCAATACCTGCCCAACACTAGTACATACAGCCCTGTGCCAGTAAACATGTGCGTAGATAAGTCAATAAACCTAAGGATGAACAGCAGGATGTTGATACAGAGGATAAATCCTGAACTATTTACTTTGCATCGAAATTTCATACATTCGATACTTTGCTTGACTGTTAGCAAAAAACTGCCTAAATTGACATAATTTTTGTCTTATTGTCTGTGAGTCCACTTAAAATAGATTGTCAATTAATGAAAGCAATTCTAATAAAGAATGGGCTAAAAATTTAAATATTTTAAAAGGCTGTGTAATAATTTAAAGTAGAGGTTCTTTAAAAAGGAATAGTTGAAAGTATGTATTATATAAAGTATTGAAAGTACATGTATGTACATAATTATATTAGATTTATTAGAGAAACGTAACAATAAACAACCCATCATTATAATATCCATAATTAAAAATCTCACTTGTTTGTTAATTAACACTGCGCATTGCAAAGTGTATGCAGGTTGCAACAGCATGCATTAAATTGTCCAAGTTGATTAAGTAATGTTAGTAAAGTAGCTGCCTTAACATTTGCAATTTCTAACAAGTTTTTCAGCATTTGTTTTTAACAAAAAATGTTGATTTTATAAAACTTCTCGCTAGTAGCTAAATTATTAAACTTTTCACAATGCGCATTAGTACAACTTCTATAAAATTCAATGTTAGACTTGTCCACTTTTCAAGATTCGTTACAAAATAAAACAAAAAATCTGATTCGCAAAGGCTGATTCAAAGTTGTAAGCGTGAATGGGCAAAAAAAGTGTATGAATTTTTTATTTAAGAAAACTTTTGTCACAAATTGAAATCAGGAGTCATTTTTACTGTTCGCTTTTACTACGTTGCTTTGTGACATGCTGAGTAACAGAGATGGAATACATAATCAGTTACCCTTTGAAGAGCAATAGTAAATTCTGAGAATTTGATCTGCCTGCTTTCGGTCTAAACTCAGTCAATTTTTATCCATCACTCTTGATTACCCATTAGGTGACATCCATTCCTTATTTTAAAAGTTATCATTTTCCCGCTTGCTAGCCATGCAAAAAAAACTGTATAGCTTCGCTTCAGGAAAGCTTGTAATTATACCTTCAATATTAAAGTATTGTCGTGATGAAATAGTTGGCGCCACTCTGTTTGGTTGTTTACAATAGCCTGCACAAAACATTCTAATTTAGTCAAAAGCTCAAATCATTGAGTCTTTGTGATTGTATTAAGGCTCCTAAAGCTGATAGTTCTCACTGCAATTTTTTGTCAATTGAAGGCACTGTAGACCAATAGTATTGTTGAGGATATGTAAATATGTTGGAAAAAACATGCAGCTATCAAAATATCCCTATAATTAACCATGCATCCACAACATACAATGCAATTTCTACCCCGTAGTGAGGATGATTAGCTAACATAGATGACTTGATCTACATGTAAATTTCCATTCATGATATTCACTGCTGCGTGTCGGAATAGTTTTTTTTTATCTCTTCACCGAGTAGATTGTATAATGAAAGCACCATATACTATTTGCTGATGTGCACACATATAGATTTACTATAATGTAAACACAGATGACCTCTTATGTAGTGTGGTATTACTGCATAAGTTACAGTGTTCACCAGGCTTTAGCCTCATCTTTGCTTTATAGCTAACCATTTCTTGTCAATATGGTAAGTAATTACATTCAGCAGATACTGGGTTTCAAACTTTTCTTGCGGGATCACTCAAAGTCTAGTAGATGCTTTATGAACTGATTTTTACTAGTTGTTTTTATTATGAGGTTTTAGAGCTAACAACTCAAATTTAAGCTAAAACTGTAGCTTTTTGACAGTGTTGTAAAATAATGAAGACGCACCGAGTTTATGTTAACAAAGCAGGCAAATTTAGCCTACCTTCAAAAAATAACTAAAATTTGAAATGCTAATAGATAGCAACATACCTGCAGTCTTCCCATGGACAAATCAGAATGCTATTTGCATCATAGAAGCCAGTCAGACATTCAAAGCAATGCCCATGGTTGCAGGTGAGCTGGCAAAGATTGGGTAGATTCACTCCTTTTCTCAAACAAAAACCACATTCCACGACAGACGGCACAATCTTCTCCATGTTGAAAACTACAAATAAGATTATATATTCATTAAAACAAAGTAAAGTTATATGAACAAATAATTGGTAAATATTGGAATGGTGTAAATTTAGTTTTACAGAGTATCATGTGACTAAACCTTAGCATTTCTGAGCTTCTTACGAGTCAATTTCTTTATAAAAATTAAATATATCAGATGCTCAATCAATTTCCTAAACCAAAAATCATATTCTTTAGTATTTTGCCATACAAAATGTATTGTATTTCTGAAAAATAATGAATGAAATAGAATTTAAAACACATGACCAACTAAAGACAACAAATTAAAGCATTGATCCAAACGCCGATATTAATTCTCTTTTTGTCAAACCAATAGTGTTCCGCTCTGTGTTCTTTTGGGCTTCTCATTAGTACTGATTCCCTTAGAGCCCATGATTAACAGAAAGGGGTCTCGAACAATTTTTGAATAAATCTTTCATGCATTGCGCAGAGAATACACAGAGCACAAGTTTTATTTTGTTCACAAGCTGAATTAATCTTATGCTGCCAAAGCAATGGATGCTTGGCTGTTCAAACTCTGATTGTAACCATGAATTGTAAGACAGAATATTCTCAAAGTTTTCATTCAAGTTCTAAGCTGTTTAAGTTAGCGTCCAAGTTCTTCAATGAATCAATTTTGTCTACCAGTTTAAATAGGTATTTAAGAACTTACAACAGAAACATTAATAAACAGGCAGGAAACCAAAGCACTGATAGACTTTGCTAATAACTAAATGGTTGTGATGACATATTTGATAATGATTTCACAAATTTTTTTTGAGCAGGCACCATCTTCAACTAACATGAATTTCGTAAGATTTTTTCCATACCAAAGGACCGACTTTGGTTTGCTGACTAGTATACTGATATGTAAACAATATTTAGTTCACTAGTTCAAATCATCCAAGGATTATTAATGGTGTTAAGAAAAGTATTTACCATAATCAATCTGTTACAAAATTTGATTTTAAAAGTGTAATTGCCTAACAGGAAAAAGTGACAAAAAGGATGAGTTAAACAGACCTAGCACTGGGCAAACTAAAATAGCTCTGAGTGTGTATTAAAATGTGTCGTCAATTCTAACTGCTCACTAGTAATAATTTGTTTACTACTAAGTGGCCTGCAGCATTTTTTTAGCATTCATAATTTTTGTACAGCAAGCTAACTACTGCAAAACGTACCTAGCACTTTGAAACAAACAGCAAATGCAGTTCAGGTGTGGCATATCTACTCTTATTTGACTAATTAACAGGAACGAGTGACAAATGATTGCTACTTTAAGAGACAAACACTGAGTATTTATATACTGCGCACATACATGTATTTTAACAATGAATTTCGTTCTACATACATTATCCCATTAAATATCAACACTCTATCAAGTTTATTAATATATATGCTTTATTGTGCCATTATATGAGGCCAATATTTAACAATGAATTGCTTTTGCAAGCAAATTAATTTATCCATGCTTAGTGCTTACATAATCAAGGAGTGATTTTACAGATCTCCTGTTAATATGAATATTACTCATCCACTGCAGATTCAATAATGGTTATTTTATAGTCAGAAATAGCTGGCACAGAAAATGGTCGGCATGCCATGTGTGTCATGTAAAAGGTGTGTTTCATAAAATCTGTTTATGTTTTATAATTGTTATATTACTAGAGGGCTACCAGTATCCTGTGGCAAAGATAGTTTCTAAAGGACACCTTCAATAGCAAATATTTGTCGTAATAGTAGGTCAACTGGTTCAGCCTTTGGAATCCAAAGGAAAAAGAGTGTCACAAGAGAGATTTATGCCTTTCTGTGTACCATATGTTTAGTTATAGTAATTAAAATCCACATCGCAGTAGATTTGATCTTAGAACCTGTCAATCACGATATGACAAGCTAACCCATTAGGCTAATTAAGCCCATTAACTATTTAACTGTAATGCAGTGGTTCGTTATTGGAATAATTGTTTTCGTAGACATCAGTTTCATAATCATTAGTCATTAAAGGTAATCTAAACAGATTTTAGGTAAATATTTGAATTAACTGTTTTCTATAAATTGACAAATAATTGCAGTTGGAACTATCAGCTTTAGGAGCCCTAGTACAATCATAAAGACTCAATGATTGGGGCTTTCGACATAATTACATGTAGAATGTATTAGGAGTGGGCATTGAATAGAAGAAAATTTGTATGAAATTCACTACAAGCAATTTTTGACCTCCTGCCTATCAGCAAAATTCACTCAACGCTTATTCTTACTAGCCTCCTCAAACAACTTGAAAATTTTGTGGTAACTAATGATATTTACAAGATGAAAGTACCAGCTACAAAACGATCATTTATTGTTTAATATTGCTGGTTATTAGTAGTTATGTGGTTAGTGTGAGGATCTCTTGAGTTTCATGAACGTTGATAATGATTTTATTAGAATCTATTGTTTACGTTGGAATAGCACTTTCTCATTACTCATCAGTCAAAGTGTAAAAGCAATAGCTTCCTCCTACTTCCACCGGGACATAAGTATGAAATGAAACTGCTCTAAAATGCATTCCGATTAACAATAGGCCTAGCCTAAGAGACCTTAAATAAACAGCATAATCAATGATATTAGGAGAGCATGAAGGGTAATAAAAGCACTTGTACTCAGACTTGCAATTCATATGGTCTTGTCCTAAAAAAGATCTGTCTGTATATTGGTCCGTGTCTAGCATTCCTTCATCTAAAAACTTTTTGTTTTGCTATAATTGTCAGACATGAATAGCCTAGAAAAGCAGTCTACACACTAACTATGCACTTTTCAATTAGCATGTTTACTTAATTTCGCTATTGAATAGATTACTGGCTAGTACACTGATCAATTTAATGACCATGAGCAAGTAAGTGATTGTCCTGTTTGATATGAAAAAAGGAGAGATGGCCAGACATGATACAACAGCAGCTTCTTTCAATGTTTTTAGAAACTTTAACATTCTTCCATTCAGTCTTGTAGATGAATGTTTGAAGCTCTTTTGTTGCAAAATTGATAGTTAGAAGTACCTTAGAGAAATACCTTCTGATCAGATTAAGGTGTATAACTAATGTTTGAGGCAGCACAGTTCCATCAGACTAACGACTCATCAGATAAAACATTGTCACATTTATTGTTGGAAGTTGGAAAGATTTCGTTCACTACTACTGCGTGTTGATTAAAATTAAGGTCTTTTTTCAAATATAAACATCTCATACCAAGCTTTTAAGCAGATTCAAACACCGACCTATTCATAAGATTTATTTATTTTTTTAAATTACTATGCTTAGACATAGTAATTTAAAGAATAGATTCTATCCAAGATCAATCTCCATTTTCGGGTTTGACCACTAATGGAAAAAGTCATAAGGTAAAACAAGAGTCAAGCATATAAATAAAAGTAAAAAAGATTGGAATGCCTATTAGGATGTACATTAACTCTAACAGCTCACCACCAATGCGTATTTTGCTACTAAACTGCTGACAGCATCCTTTGGATGTTATAATTTTGTACTACAGACAAAAACTGCCAAACTGGTTTAACCCTTTGGATCAAAAACGACTGCAAAACGTTTTTTCATATATCTGCTAACAATTTATAAATCACCCTAACCGAAGTGTGTGAAGAATTTCTGGTCACTGTTAGAAAGGACCTGGTTTTTGCCTGTTGTTAGCAAATACTTGGTTAGTCAAATGATCTTTAAGCTCTTTCTCAATGTTAAAGATTAATTCAAATTTTTAAATTAGATTTGGTTTATCTAATTCAAGTAAGAAATCTCTTCACCCACCAGTAAAAGTGTAGTAGTGCTAGCTTCCTTCCTCCTAGTCACAGCAGAACATACGTATAAAATGAAACTGCTTCAACGATACATTCTAATTGATCATTGACCTAATTACAAATTTACATAACACCAGAATCAATAGCATTAGCAGAGCATAAAGGAAAATAGAAATTTCCTTTGTAAACCCTATTTACATTTCGCTCTGTCATATTCTAATAAAGACTGCATAAACACTGGCCTGGATCTTGCATTCTTTTAACCAAAAGCCTTTCTTTTATTTTGATTGCTAAGTGTATATGTGTCAAAATCAGGGCAGTCACAATGATGTCGTCAGGAGAGTGTGCAAGTGCTACCCATAAAAGACAATCTTTTGGAGTTATTAGAAAAAAGGTACAGTAATTTGGGTTTACTTCTGCTGTGGCAGATTTAAACCAAGATGGCAGCACTTTCTAAATTCATATAACGGAGGCAGTGACAAAAGTCCATTTTCGTTTTGAGCGTTCCCTTCTAGGGACACTCGTCAGTATTTGCTGGCTAGGTCAAGTAGGCTGAAAAACTAGATGCTGAACATGGATGGTACCCATGTTGTCAAATATTCAGGGGAGGGTGTATGCCCCTGTATGCTTTTTGTTCAAACTCGTAATTGCTGTGTATTCAAAGACATGCAGTTTTTTGCTAGATCCGAAGGCATAAACTACAGTAAATTTTGCTATGCTACTTTGTTATAAAATATAACAAAAAAACTATAAATTAAAGCTTAGGCCACAATTTTGAAGCTAAAACTTTAGATAGATAAAATTACTTTTACACTTTCAATTTGTACTAATACAAAAGCTGATACGGAAAAAAACCTTAGGAAAACCTCTTCGTGTATTTTTTAGAATAGCACCAAGTCAAAAACTCAGACGATATATTTACAGTCAAAATTAAATCGTTGTTCATAACACTTGCACCACTTCAGTGATATAAAGATCTGCATCATCAGCGGTTGTGTATTATGAAAGATCCTAGATACACCCTTAAAATGCTTTGGTGCAAAGTTCTGAACATCAGAGTTAGCACTGTACTATTTTACTTGGTAGTTAGCTATCTGCAACACTGTATTAAAAGTTATCTAGAACACAGTGTTAATAGTTAGTTACAAACAAAACATTTCCTGGTAATAATATTCATGTACTTTGTGTAATTACAATATCGCTCTGTAAATTGTTATCAGTCCATTTTTGTTGCAAATTATTAATTTATGGAAATCTTTCACAAGAAATTGGAAACGAAATGTTTTTGCTTTAGTTTCTTCAGTTTTGATTATAACATTCATATTTTTATTTATTCATGCAGCATTCTAGAGTGAAACAATCTTTAGCAAAAACATTCATTTGATTCATGCATCCCTTTTTTTGTAATATGGGTTATTTTTAAATATTGATATTAGCATTGAAACTTTTGGAATGAAGCTAAATCTAAAATAAATCAAAAAATTTACTGCTACTTAATGAGAAACATTTGTTTAAATAACTCATATCCAAACCAGAACATATATAGGCTTTTTTATGCATAAATATTTGTATTTGACAGAGTTGTAAGGGTAGAACTGACTATGGGCTCAGAAAATTAAAAAAAAGTATAAATTACAAAATTCTCAACCTTCGTGGTGTTGAAAAGACAACTCCCATGTATTTACATTCATATCATTTCATGGTCCTATCATCTATCTAGTCTATACAACAATGAAGCTTGTTTACATCAGATATTAAATGAATGTAGATCAACATATGAAAAGTGACTTTTGCTTGCAGGCTGAAATGCCAGGTTTCTACGACCCTTGCTGTGGGGAGGCAAAGCAACTCTGGTTTCTACGACCCATGCTGTGGGGAGGCAAAGCAACTCTACATTACATACAAGTTTCATAATAAGCTCCATCATGTGTCCCTTGCTGATAAAGAGCCTACTTCTATTGCTAAACAAGGTGAGTGTTTGTTCTCTATATATATGTCAAAAGGGAGGTAATTCCAAACTAATCTGAACAACTAATATACTGGAAGGTTAACAATAGCTTTTTTATTAGACAGAGCAGTTCAATTCTGTGTGAATAATGTATAAAATGAGATAGTAGTTTTTCAATTTTTTTACCGTGACAATTCATCTATTAATGAGATGTATGTAATGGCACTGTATTGGAGGTGATAAAATGATTATAGACTGCATGACATTTTTAGAAAGATTTAATCACTATACAGTGGAACCTCTACTTGTGAAAGACACTACATACAAAAAACTAAAGTTACAAAACGTCTTTTGATCGAAATTTTGCCTCGATTTATCAAAGGTATTTTTAGGTACTTTGGCCTGTTTATTAGCTTTGCCCCGCGGCCCATTTGCTTCTTGTCGGTACGACTTAGAAGGCTAGTAACTCAGTTCAATGTCAGAAAATGACAAACGTTTGCTTTTTGCTCGTGTAACTTTTGAGTTGTCATATATCACGTTCAGAGTAAAAAAATTTCCTTTCTAGCGATGCATGTTCTGTATCTTCTACGTGACAGCAGTTTTATAAATAAATGCTTTTACTTACGCATTTAAAAGCATTTATTCTGCATAAAACAAAACTGAGACAACAACACTGCACTAAAATTTTCTGATTGCCATCTTCCAGCTTCCTGTAGTCTTCACTTAGGCTTATCTCGACAGCCAACGTGAAAGGTGACATACACTGTTCATAAATTTGATTCATTATATCTCCGTTTATTTTTTACTTTTTAATGCACAGATTCAATTTCGAATACGAACGCTGTTGCCTGTCCAGGCGCTATACCTTTTATAATTATATTTAACAGTGTTGCATTAAAGATCATTACACTCTTTGGTATGTTTGCTACAGTTTACAGGCAGACTGGCTTTTTATGTGCAATAAAAGTGGAGATATTAGAGTTAATCAATTGTAAACCGAGTTAAGATATTCTCAGTGCTATTAATCAATATGCAATAAACCAGCAAGCTAACAAGTTTTATAGTAATCTATCAATTACTACAAATATATGTTAAAAAACAAATAACAAACCATTATTATAATACATGCAGAAACAAAAATTAATATTTTGGATACAAAAATATTTACATTGTTTGCTCGGCAAATTGCATTTTGATTGTTGCCTTCATATGTAATGATTTTATCTTGTTCTGACTGTTCAATATCTTCCAAAGTATCTGCTGCCCCCAACTCTTTTTTTGCATTGTCTATATTAGCTCTATTCTTTTAACTAGTCGATATTAGCGTCTGAACCGCTTTCTGTAAACATCTTGAAGAGGGCAGAGCTTACCACAGAGCCAAAGATATAAAAGGAGCCAACATGACAGCTTTGACAAGCAATGTTTTTGGCATACACATGTGCCATAATGCAATTGCATATATTCGCCATCCCGTGTACTGTGAGAGATTATTATGTGTAATCAGTATGCATAGAATTATTGTGTGAAGCAGTAAAGGGCCTGAGTGGCAAAGTGGTAGTGTACATGCATATTATGGATCAAACCTGCAGAGGCCGTGTTGTCAGGGTTTGAATAAAATTGAGAAATTGCCTGGGTTCGATTCTCATGCAAGGCAATCTTTTTTCCCTAGCACTCTTAGCTTTAGTCCAAACCGTGGCTTTGGAACAGACAGACTAGCACCGCTCTTATTATAGTAAATACCTGTGTACAAATATATCTATCATATTATTGCTATGATCAATTATCATTGCAAATACTCTTAGAGTTGGTGACAATAAGTAAAGTACCTAGACTAGACTAGGTTGAGTTAGAAAGTAGGTTTCTTTACTCATGTATAAAGCCCCTTGTATTATGACAAACAGCAAAATCTAGTAACACTGTATTTATGCTACTCATAGAAAATGGTGCTTAAAGGGTGCACAACTATTGGCAGTTTGGTCTGGAGGCAAATGGTATCCAAGAGCTACTCCCACTCATGTACGGTAGAATTGGTAGCTAATAGTTTAGGTAACAGAAAATTTGAATTGTTACTAGCAAATCCTGCAAAAATCAACAGGATCCAGGAATTTATGATTACAGCTAAATGCTGATGATTGAACGATTGTGCCATTATTGAGTATTAGTTTAGAACTTCCTTCTACTTTGCAGAGCATTACATTCAAGACCCACTCTCAAAATAAAAATTTCTACAAAACAGAAAACCAAAGTTTTTTAGAGAATAGGCCAAAATTTAACCGCTTCAAAAGTTAAAATGCTATCTAAACATGCAAATACTATACTTTTAAATCATGGATGTATTTGTTTTCAAACAGCATAAGTGAGGTGCATTGTTTTGCACATGTGGTATGAAAATGTGCACGAAAGATGTGAAAGTTTAGGTTTTATGGCACATATTTTTGAGTAGGCTAATGGTGTGAGTTAGCTACTGCACTCTTTCTGCAAACGTTTGGCATATTTTAGGTTTGAGCTACAAGTAACCTTTTTTCAGGTCTTTCCATGAGTAGATCCAATTTTGGGAAACAAAAATGTGATCTGGGTAGCTTGTAGGGTCTTTAGGCCTAGCAGCTCCCTTAAGGCAGTCTTTGTAGGTCACTTAAACATGGAGGATCTCAAGGTGAGTCAATGGTAAGACGTCCCAGTATAGAAATGAGCTTTTGCTCAGCATCTATGTTTATCTTTACATTCTCAACTATCAATTTTATGTTCCCATGACGTTCCAGAGATGTTCCGAACAGTCCCAGAAATGTTTCATCGCAACATTGTCACAAGATTATTTTTAGACACATTTTCAACGCTCCAGAAGTGTTGTGGGAAATACATTGCTTGAACGTATTTCCCACAACACTCCAGCAACGTTGTGGGAAATGCTTCGATGGAATATTCAGCACATGAGCTCACACAACATTCCCACAATAAAGATTGTGGGAATTCCCCATTCTATTCTTCCATGAGGTTGTCTCAAAGTTATTTGCTAACATCCCAGGACGGTTACGCTGAGCACATTGATGGCATGTAAATGTGTAGACATTTTCAAGGTACGACAACCACTAAACGTCATTCAACTACGCAAGTAAACTAAATCAGATCGAACTTAGCAAATACAGTAAAACATACATTTGAACACGACCTTTACTTGAAGGCCACCTCTATTTGGATGTCATTATGGGAGAAGGATGAAGAAATAGAGTGCCACCCTTTAATTGAAGGCCACCTATATTTGAGCGTCACTTTGATATTCATCACCCTATTTAGTAACCAGAGGTCTCTAACTCGGCATACTGTACTAAAATACCAGTGCAATGCCAATGGCTTTCAGTTTCGTGAACTACAGTAATATTAAATGCACTGATAATGCACCAAACACATGAATGAGCACACCTGGGTCCTGCGTACTACTGCTTAAACCTACTGCATTGAGGCCTTGGCATTCGATTAAAAAACAATTCTATGTATAGTTGTGTGCTAAACTTCCTCAGAGCACTAAAATAACGTAACTTTAAACTTTGGCAAACATATCTAGCGGGCACAAATTCGAAGATTTTAATCGTCAAGTCGTTCAAGGAATATTGGCTTTAGATAGCTCTGACAATTAAAATATTCATTTTTTTATGTCAGGCGGCCCGATTTAGACTAGATCGAGATGACTCCGGCGAGTGCAGGCCAATGCAGGCATTATTAATAAAAATGATATTCAACTATTCAATACTGATGAGCAAGTTCTAGAGAATGATGAGAACTACTGCAATAGCGATGTATCATTTGATGTTCAACAGGGAAAATTTTATTACTTACCAGTAATCATCATGTTATTTTGTTTAATATGTCTTGTACAACAATAGTTTTTGTTATAAAATTTTATGTTTGGTGGTATTTTATCAGTCATGCTTTGTTTAATTATTTTGTATTATAATTTTATGTTAGTCATTTTATCGTTTGTTATTCATTAAATTATTTCAGGCTATAATTTTGTTAGATGTTATGTTATCATTCGTTAAAAAGATTAAACTTCGAAAACATTTTGAGCAGCTAGTAGAAAATTTGAGCGTCACATTTTTATTTAACGCCACCTCTATTTAAGCGTTATCATACAAGAAAAGTTGAAAAAAGAATGCCGTAGCGTTCAAATAAAAGTTTTATGGTATATTTCATCATTAAAAGGCCAAATAGTAGCTTACACTGTTAAATACAAAAAAGTTAGCCAATGTAATGCTTAGTCTAATGCAAGCAGAAAATGTAATCTTTGTATTTTCAAAAAGTTCACAATTTTCTAAAATCAGACCAACAGTGGATAAAAGGTTAAACAAGATAAAATAGATAATAATAATATATGTTTATTTATAAAAGATGAATATATACAAATATATATATTCAAATATTTTGTATATCTAAATAAATATATATATTACATATTTGTATATATTTATATATATATTGCTATAAATATATACATTTACATAAATACATACGCTGTATAGCTGTTATACATTTATATATATTTATATATATATGTATATTTTATATTTATATATATCTATATATAAATATTTAATATATAAATATATATATTTATATATAAATATATATATATATATATTTACTTGTTTAAATATATTAAATATTTAAAGAAATATATATTATATATTCATAAATATATATCTATCGCTATAAATATATATATATATATATATATCTATCGCTATAAATATATATATATATATCTATCGCTATAAATATATATATATATATCGCTATAAATATATATATATATATATATACATATAGATATATATATTTGTAGCAATATAAATATACATATCTATATAAATAAATATATATCTGTTATACATTTATATATATATATCTATCGCTATAAATATATATATATATATATCGCTATAAATATATATATATATACATATAGATATATATATTTGTAGCAATATAAATATACATATCTATATAAATAAATATATATCTGTTATACATTTATATATAAAATATGAAGCAACCATGCAAAACAAAAAAGGCTGAGGATGGACAGTGAAGAGTATTGCGATAAGAAAAACAAAGAGATGGAAAAGAGGGAACACCTGGCTGATTGCACGCTGTATGTTATAAAATTTTGATGGCTATGTGTATAGTGCAAAGTAAATGGAAATATATTATACTTCAACGCATTGTTCAGGGTGAATGCCCAAGCCAGCTGGTTTAGAATTGACCAATGACTCACATTACTATTTTTATTTAAACACCAGTGAAAAAACCTGATACACATCGCAGGTATTCATAAATAGAAAACAGCAAAAAATGCATAACAGTATAAACATAAAAACACACATATCTCTATGAATGTCCAGTGCATAGAATTATGCCTAACAGAGTTATAATTGTTTGTACCACAATCACAATGGTATAACTTAACTTATTGCCTGAGTGACGGCACACCGTAATGTGTGGCAGAGCAGTACATGTATTGACCAATGAATTATAAACTGTGTTATTTCTGTTTTGTAGAAATGTATGCCGCTGGCCTGCGCTATTATCTTCACTTTAGTGGTTTACTTAGGATATTACTGTCTGTGATAGAATTTATCAATGCAACATTAAGCTATACATATTAATCTCAAATCTATAGTTCAGTTTGTCCAGCTATAAATATTAAAATATTGGTATGAGAAAAAAACATGTTGCAGAAAATTTGATCTCACGATTTTCCATTCACCAGGCAAATGCTTACCTTAGCTAAGCGAGATTGATGGTTTCATTGGGCAATATACGTCGCCATGTGGGCTAAAACACGTTACTGCTCTACATTACAGCGCAACCTCATTTTATGTACTAACAAAAGCTGTAGATAACTAGGTTACTTAAGCTATTGACAGTGTGCAAGGATAAAGGCAAGGGGCAGGCAACTACATTATAAACTGGTTTTTAATACTTGTCCAACGCTGGGCATTCCGCTAGTCATATGTATAGTAACAATACAGGAAAGCATTGATGTAGATTATTCAAGTAATCTTGCTTGTTCAATGAAGAGAATCACATAAATCTGTCTGTGGTGATGGTAACGAGCCGATTAAATGCAATTTTACTGATAGTTTGCACCACGCCGATTCAATTTTGCAGTAAGCAAAATATGCTAGAGAATTAATTCAATACAGTTCATTTGTGATTTGGGCCTGAAGGTTAACTTAGGTAAGCGTGTTAGAGCTAGTCACCATCGCTATGTAATGTTCGAAATTCAGATGCTAGCACAATATTACAGTATTTGTTGTGATTTATTTAAGACTTTTATGCAATAATGAAGAGTTCTGATCAAAAGCAGGTGGTTTAGTCTAAAATATTCTGACCTGAAGGTGAACTTGCTTACGTTATTTTTTATCAACGAAAGCTAGATAATAAGGGCAATGCATAAACAAACATGATGTCAGAGATGTTTGTTAATTTCCTTTCAAGTCAGATAAATTGATTTAGATATTTAAAATTGCCCAAATTCCGAACATAACTTGTGCAAAAACTTTTAAGCAAGCAAGATAGTTTTATGAGTGAATATCTGAAACATGGATATTTTGAAGATTTCCCAATGGTTTGGAATTAACATAACGTCAAAAAAGCGAAGCGAAGATGGAACTCAAAAGCTAACGTTGATAATTAAATTTATTAACAGCCAGAAGCTATACCTCGAATGCGTTGTTGAGCATAATTATCATATTGCCAAGCTGCAGATAATGGATTGTCAAATGCTTGTGATGAGGCTAGTAGGACAAGGTTCATTTTTTGAAACAGATTTTATTTTACCAGATGGTAAAATTATTGGGCGTGGAACATATAAAGAAACAGACATGACAGGAGAATCTCCCAAAGGGAGATTTGATCGTACTTTTTCAATATGCGAAGGATGCTCCAGTAACATAGTAGCTAAACTTTCACAATGTCACACTTCAAGAGGAACCAAAAAGCTTTCTTTGACCGACTTTAAACATAACCTTGATGATAAAGTCGGGATTGGTCTGCTTGGAAAATTGATAATGATTGGGTTAGTTGACAAAGGATTTACTGACATTCACTCTTCTCCATCAAATATAGTATTACCTGATATTTCTGAGTCTGTGACTGGAGACCACCTATCAAACTTTTCATTTAGAGCGGATAGATATCCAGCATTATTTTATGTTCGGAAAATAGCTAGCAATGTAGGCTCGGTACCATCTGACTACTTCGGTCTTTTCAACAACGCGAACAAGCCAATGTACATCATGGAGATGAATGGTACATCAAAACTGACTGTAATGGAGCCTAATATCTACACTCCCCTCTTGTTTGTTGAAGGTCCTTTAGATGTAAATACTAAAATGAAAGTAACTGTTCCAGGGAACAAGCACGTTGGCTACATTGATAAAAAACATCTGTTGGATGCGACAGATTATAGATATTTTGGGTATGGACCTGTGAGTCTTCACATGAATGCACTTGTAAAAGGAGTAAGGGATCGGCGATATGCCAGAAGAAGGTTGCTTGCTGAATTTTACAAAAGTCAACAAGAAAATACTTTGGTTCTGAGGTGCCATGTTGAGCTTCATCCCTTTGGAGTAATGATGCTGATACCCACTCTTTGCATTGTTGGCTCCGAAATCTACAAACTGAAACATACAACTGTACAAACAGTCTCTTGTACCAATGAGCTGTCACAAATTTTAGGGAGCTAAAACCACACTAAACTAAAAACACATATTTGTGTGAACAAAGCTTTTTTATTGTATAACAATTGAAGAAATAAAATAAAACAGAGCTTCTTGTAAATATTATTGCTGGCTGATGGTGATCAGAGATCATGATTTTCAATGGTACCAGTGTTGACCACAAACTTATATTTTTTGCCTCAGGGACCCCTAAATGTCTACACTCATGACTATGTATGTAAGCTATGCAAACTATTTATTAGCTTTTATAATAAATAGTAAGACACAAACTAGCACAGTGTAAAGATGTATTAGGATTTTAAATTTGTCCTCAACCAATAATTTTCAAAATGAACTTTTGATCATTCCGCCAATCAATCTTCTCGGTCACACGCATCACTAAAACCACTACAGCCGCAACAACAACAACAAAAGTTTGGGGGTACTGGGAAATTAGTTTCATTCTGTAGATAATTTTTTCCAGATCACTTATTAATCAGGGGTCAGAAAATCAAACAATTTTTGAGTTATGACCAACTTAGTGAATGTATTTAACGATTCGGCATATTTTTCAGAATTAATTTCTGCTTGCAAAGAAGAAAATTTTGGCAATTGGCTTTCTACGGGTTAATAGCAGTAATAATCAAAAATATAGAAATTGCCTTACAGCACTCACTTTTGCACATGCAGTGTTTCCATGCTGTCTGATTTTCTGATGATTCTTGCTGAGATGGACCAACTCGCTGAGATGATGGGCTCTTCTAGCTAACTTTTAGCTTCAATTTTTTACGAAGTTGTCAGTCCTTCAGTTCTTCTGTTATCTTTTGGAGACCTTTCTTTGTTTTCCGCCAGCTCAACTTGTAAAGCTGAACTAATAGGGAGACAATCATCAGTATTTCTAACTTTTTAACCATTTTTCTACAGTTGAGATTGCCTGGTCCCCTTTATATTTGGTTCCCTTTTTGTTCCCAGGGCAGCCAGGCTCAGCCCAGCTTTTTCAAACTAGCAAGATAAGGTTTCAAACAGCCCTCGTGCTTGATGAGGACTGACTTTGCCTTTTCCCTAAGTATGTATGATTGGGTCAGACCTTTATAGCGTGAAATAGCCCTACAAACTTGACTTGTAGCTTCTGGTTATCCTGTATTTTTCATGACTTGGTTGACAACCAAACTTTGCCTTCAGGTGAGTAAAGGGCTGGCTCTTTCTGACCTTTATGCCAGCTCTCTACTTGGGCTTAAAAAAGCTCATCGCAAACAGCTTCCAATTTGCTCTGAATTTTTATCACACACACACACATAAATTAAAACAAGTTTAGTGATGGTGTAGCGCTTCAGTTAGTCAGCGCTTAGTACTCATCACAACATCAAACATCTTCTTGCTGACTCTGCTTTTGGGGAGACACAGGGTGTCAAATCGATTATTGTCCAATATCCTTTTACGCTGGTTTGCCTTCCTATCATGCCAGCATAATCACCAGCCGGTTAGTACATATTTTAATAGTTAGGTAAAAGCTAAATCAATAGGCTTGAGAATTACAACCAAATTTTTGTAGCAACATTGTTTAGAACTAGATAATACCATATTAAGTCAGTGAAACTGCATTCTTTATGACTAACTTTTTAGGCTGGAGAAATAAACAACAAAAAGTTGCATGGTATTTTGAACTCACTGCCTGTCTTCACCAACTATGTCTAATCGTATGACTACAGTTGTGTTGTACAACTACTTCTACATTAGTCACCAGCTCTACCGAGTAACTTATCAGTTCTGCTCTTCCAGACATAGAGTAGTAAAATATGGCAAAGTTATGTGTTCTAGTGCACATTTTTCTCAACTCACATTGGCTCTGAGTCATACTGTACTTGCAACTACCTGCCTATTGTTCAAGATGGCAGCAAATAGTATAGGTAAAGAAACATAACAGCAGCTATCAGCAATCTTTGTAGAAAGTTAATTGTTCCTAGAGTTTAGGGGGCCAACTTGAAGAGACATTTTTCCACTGCTAGCAATTTTAGGATTGTGTGTTTTTTTCTGAGTAATTGTGCAGTGAACCTTGCAGCTCAATCTCCTAACTAAGCAACTTGATGCTTAACCAAAGATTCAAGTAGAAAACACATTTTTTAATTCAAACAGATTGGTGTTGCTCGAATCAGAAACATTTTGAATTTGTTATATAGCAAGTAAATATCAACTTTAGTATTTATAATACGACCTGTATTTAAATTTTTAAGCCAACAACTTTACTTAGCATGCATGTGCATGCTGTATGCATGTGCATGCTGTATGCAGCCTGAAAGTTTATCTTTGTTCGCATGAATAGTATTCAAACTGAGTACACGTAAAAAGTTTTGTTGAGCTAAAAAAGTTGTTTGGAAACTGATATGGATTAGTTTAACAGTCAAAAAACACCTCCTGTGAATAAAATACTGTAGAAGATATAGGACAAACAGAAGGAGCTGCAACATGTCAAAAAGGAAAAAAAACTCTATTAATGGAACAGCTTAGAACTGAGGACAAGCGAATGATGCTCAAGGATATTTTTTATGTTTAGTTTGGTTTCTGCATGTAGTATAAGCAGTTTTCAAATCACTTGTTTTTTATTACGCATTTGTATTACTTGATAAATACTTAGTATAAAACTTACAAACTTCCCAAATTATAGCATATCATTTGATAACATCGGAACAGCTATCTGCACAGGGCAGGCAATGGGTCAAAGCTCAAAACTGATCTTATATTGCACATAGAAACACGGTTATTGTAGCAAATTCTAGCTAACAAATCTGTCAGTGCAATGAACTATTATACAACCATATTGAAGCTGCTTATACAACAAAAATAAGGTAATTATGTATTTTTCGTAGGGGTGAAAATAGATAACACGCTTAACAGTGTTTTTTATTAAAGAAAAAATAGATTTCATTTTTTGTAAAGTACTCTACTCAACCACAAGATCTAAACAAATTATGGGCAAGCACTGAGGTTCCACAGTACATAGCTTGTCTGTTGCAACTGCTTAAACACATGACGACTCGGACATCGTGTTTGTCATGAATGTTTTTGTGTTTGCTGGAATGATGTCATTTTGGTAACTCAGTAGTCTCACTCATATGAATCTTTTTAGGGCTATCTTTATTACCCCCCAAACTCTGGGAGTCTGAGGATAAATTTAAATGATGATACATCTAGCATGAATAGCTCAGATGGTGGTACAAAAGTGAGCTCTTCATTAGAATCCTAGCCCTACTCTACACGTCTATAGCTGAAATCTGAATCAAGCAGTAAGCTGAATCTGTGCTATCTGCTTTTAAGAAAAAGCACACACAATTTGATCACTTATTTTCACATATACAGAACCCGTGACAACAAATTTGGGTTTTTAGATGTTGACGCTGTCAGCGATAGTATCTCATGTCAGTTCACCAGTCATCAACAAGAGCGATAAACCAAAAGCCTCTTAACAGGATACCTCAACTCTCTGAGCTCAAAAAATAGACTGGATCACTTACTGGTCACAATCAAGGAAGGGATGGTATCGGTATATAATTCTATTCCAAGAGAACACACCTATAGTTCCATGAACCAGTCAAGCAAGAATCGTCGTATTGGCTAAGTAAAAATTGCAACACTCTTAAGTCATTTTGAACGCCAATGGCAATGTAAAACAATAAACGTCTATGTTATACTGTATAAGACGGCGCAGATTAAGCGGAGAAACCTATCAATGCTGTGTAAATAATTATTCAAAAAAGAAAACAGATCCAAGTTTCAAAAGACATTTAAATCCACTGAAACCGAATATAACACTATTTTCAAATTTTTGGGAGTCTGCAATGGCTCAGAATCAAAGAAATGTAACAACTGATGAATGAGCATAATATGTTTACTAAATGTTTACAGTAGAAACATATTTAGACTGCCTAGGAGGCAGTTTTAAACAGTTAGAGCAAGTATTTAATTAATACTGATAAAATAATGTATAACAGCAAAATATCATGTATTTCATTGTGATGCTGCCAATGCTTTTTAAATATTTATTTAAATCTTTAAAACATTGTAAAGACGCTTTCAACTCTAATTCCATAAGACTATATACCTCTATACCTGTGCCGGAATAGAATTCTGTGGGTTTGTCAACAGTTACTTCCGAGGTTCTTTGATTGTGTACATTTATTACTGATCGGAAGAAGTTTGTAACCTAAACAGTAAATGAACTTATAAGAAACGTGAGACATAAAACAATGTACACATGTAAAACAATGAACAACGATAAATTAAACTACTGTACATATAAAACACATGACACGAGCTAAATACATAATAGTTAAGAGAACATAAAATCTTACAAATAGTGAGGGAAGCGGAATCCTTCCAGCATAAAAGTATTAATATAGATATAAATTCGGCTTCTGGTGTGTGTGATAAAATCTGACAGTGATACTTTAACGGTCGTCACTGTCAGCCAAAGCAGTTAAAAATGTTGCTGTTATAATCTCATAACGTTATAAAACTGATTGTTGCACACAGCCTGATAAAAACCTGGTCAGCCGACACCTTGGTTAAAACTAACTTGGGTGTTGTACAAGATACACGAAAGCCTCAGCTTTATCTCTAATTGTATGACATAATTTAAAGGCTACAGATAGTTATATTTGTGCACACATGTAATTAATAGATTTAAATATATCCTTTGCATTAATACCTGTAACTATAAAATTGGACAATAGACAAGACAAAATTAAAAAGTAGGCTATGACACATTCTAATACAATACCCCTACATAATATTTAAAAGAGTGGCTATATTTGTTGGGACACTAGAGGCTCCTATCGCATATATAGTTATAGGAACATACATATATTGGAACAACTCACCGTAATAGTAATTTATTTTAAATATTTACCTATTCAAATATTCAAATCGATACCAATTTTGACACGGTTTCAGCTGATCCACTGTCTGTAAAGTTAGTTTCCTCTGCATCATAATTCAAAGATTGAATTCCTTTTTTATGTTGCAAAAGTTGCTGCCCAACTTTCTGACTATTGGCTCAGGTCATCGAATACCTGTCCAACGAGCTTCTTCAATGTTGGTGGTGGGTCATTCTGGCTGTAATTGTGTCTTCTTTTTGATTGACTTTAAAATGAGGTACAACAACCACAATGCGCCGTTTAACCACACAAGTAAAATAAATCAGACCAAACATAGCAAATACAGTAAGACCTGTATTTGAAAACCACCTTTACTTGACGGCCACCTCAATTTGAATAGCAACATAGGAAATAGATGAAAAAATAGAGCGTGATCTTTAATTTGAAGACAAGCTTTTTTGAAGGCTGTCTATATTTGAGAGCAACTTTGATATTCATCACTCCATTTAGTAATCTGTGGTCTCTAACTAGGCATATTGTAAAGGATCTGACTCCGGTAGCTGAGTCAGCTTTACGTCCTAACAAGGGAGTCGCAACCTGGGCTACTGGCTGACCTTGTCCGAGGCCTGATTGACCTGCCTGTGGCGGTCAAGTCAGTCCAAGACAAGAATCTAGTAGTCAGGCTTGCTCTGAAACCAAACCCCCGGCCTGCCTCTGGATCTCTATCCCAGGCTAGTCTGGATCCACTAATGGCTGGTCTTAAGACTGGATCTCTAGTGCCATGGCACACCTGATCGAGTCTAGACAAGGCCGTGGATCGCCTCCTAGCCTTCTTAGAGTCACCCTGGCAGTTCCGTCTGTTGGTTGCACTGAGTCTGCTTATACAATCGGTGAGCCAACCAGGCAGGCGTCAATAGAAGCAGTTCGTATGAGTATATAGCAGTTTATTATCGATATCTTTAATACAAGTATGCACAAGTATGAGTGAAATCAAGCACACCCTGCCTGTCTACCGCGCTGGCTTATATAGCCAGCGCCTATCGTTTAACTCCGCCTACTGATCTATTTATATCACAAAGGAAATGCCAGATACAACATGATGGTTATGTAACAAAAAGGCAGTTCAGTAATACAAGGGCAGTTCAGTTATATAATAAAAAGGGCAGTTCAGTAATACAAGGGCAGTTCAGTTATATAATAAAAAGGGCAGTTCAGTAATACAAGGGCAGTTCAGTTATATACTAAAAAGGCAGTTCAGTAATACAAGGGCAGTTCAGTGATACAGTTATATAATAATAAAAAGGCAGTTCAAGCATGCAATAAGGGAAGTTCGAGAGGTTCGGTTAAATGATAGTGCGGATATATATGTGAGTGCAGTAATTAGTACACAGGCATGTCCCGGTCCTCCACACTCTCCCCCCAATTGTTCGGCCAGGGGTGAACAATTAAGTGAACTCAGTGGAAACGCCGCGCTTGTGTTCTCAACCTCTGAGCTTCTACCCGGCATTCCTCGGCCATCCGGATATAACGTCGGTATTGGTCCTCTTCTCTTCCCGCTCTACGGTTGTACTCTTCTCGCCGGGCCCGTGTGTTCTCGATGGCCCTGGTTACCCTGTTGCTGGTAGGTTCCTTGGTCTTGCCATCGGCTTCGGCGTATACCCCAGCGATGTCATCCGCATTGATGTGGATCTCCAGGGCAGTCTCGCTTTCTCCCGCTATCTCTGTCCCAGCTTCCTTAGGCGGTATGTTTATTTCCGGATTGATGAGTCTTGCTTCCCTCTGTTTTACTCTTGGGATCACGTACCCTCGAGACAAAGGCCTTTGGACCCACTCCTCTCTTCCTCCGGTGGCTCGGCATTGGTTTAAATGGACGCGGAGGTCGGCTGGTCCGTCTCTCCTGTTGTCCTGGAGGGTCTCCGGTTCAGTACACCCCCTTTCTTCTGGTGACTCTGTCCTGGGTCGTTTTTGCCCCATCCCTCTACCTCGTACCCACCCGTTCCCATCCTTTATGGGAAGGCAGGTTCCAAACGGGGGGTACTCTGTCCATTTCATGTATGTACAAAAATCGGTGTACCACTCCTGATCTACTTGGTATACAATAGTAGGGTGTAGTCCGGAATCCTTGGCTTTCTTTTGATGCTTGTATATACTAAAGAATGATGATGAATTTTTCTGGCATTTGCACCAGTAGCGCCAAAGTGTTGCCGAATATGTCTCCTTACTACCCTACCGTCCTTGTTTTTGAAACCACAGAGTCTGCACTCTCCCTTCTGGCGGTCTTCCGCGGCCTCCATCCTTGCGTAGGAAGTGGGGAGTACCAGATATCCTCGGCTACTCCGTCGAGGGTCTCTCGGCTTTTTCTTCTCTCGGGCGGTCCGTTCACTTTTTTCTGATCGATCGGAATCGTTGTTAGGTTTATCGAGCAGGCTTGTACTGGTCCTGGTCGCGGTTGAGTATCCAGTCGGTGCCTCTGGCTAGTCTCTAGCGGAGGGCCACCCTGGAGTGGTTTACCTCTGCTCCTGACTTGGGAACTCTGGCCCTCAGAAGTTTGCCTGGCCTGTTTTGGCTTGGCTTTGTCCTGGGGCGCCCTGTTCCCTATCATTTGCACCATCCTGGTAGTGGTTATCGCCGGTTCTACTGGCCTCGCTCCCTTATAGGCAATGGGTGCGATATTTTCCTTGGCTATATTATTCCCAGGTAGTTTTACCTGATCGACGTCTTGGTTCCCTGCCGTTATCTCAGTTCCCTCCAAGATCTCGTCCAATTCTGTTAATAATACCTGCAGTTCTGGATCCCCGATGGCGTTGGTTTCATCTGGAGTTGGTCTCATATTCGTGATATAGGTTTGTGGAGAGAGCTGGTTCTTCGTTAGTGCGCAACGGTTGAAGTGACTGGAGGCTGTCTCAGTTTCATAAGATGGCCGCTTTCCGGTCCTACCGTGCTCTCGTTCCTGAATTGTTCTATCGTTCGGAGTCTGCTGTCGAAGGCCTTCATTGCCGGATGGTTCTTCTCCTGTTTGGTTTTCTTCGTCTGCCTCCGTCTCTGTCCCCTTTCCCGGGATATTTCGGTCAGGTATGACTGTATCTGGTTGCCCTCCTCCGTGGCGGCTTGCGGCCATCATTTCTTCTAGTTCGGCAACCGACTCTTTTAGAATTGTATATTGAGACATCAGTTCTAAGTTCGTCCTCAGACCTTCCCTCTCTATCAAGGTCTCCAGTTGTTCCACCATAGCTTTGGTAGACTGATACCGTTCCCTGAGTTCGGCCTGTCTTTCTCTGGCTTCCGGTCCTTCTTCTTCAGGGTCGATTTGGTGGCACACAGTCTCGCCGTATCTGATAGGAGGACCCGCCATTCGCCGTGGTCTCCCGTCTCGTCTTTCTCCCATACCATTTTCTGTTCTCCTGGGTTCTGTGTTTATTCGCACCTCTTCTTCAGCTGGTGCTGGTGTAGAAACTTCGGGTTGGGGCGGATCCCTTTGTTCGGTGACCCCGGAGTCGGAGGCCTCGTCGACTGCGGTATTGTCTGTCTCTCCTTCCGTCAACTCTTGTCCGGGGGGCTCCACCGGGGGTTCGGAACAGGGCCCGAGACTTGGTTCCTCTGGTTCCGCATTGGTTATACCGGTTTGCTCTGTTGCCTCCCTAACCCCTCCGTTGGGATCGTGACTGCCCGAGGCAGACTCTCTTTCTCTGGCCAGGACCTCCAGAAGTCGTCTCCTGAACGTGTCACTGTCCATATCCGGGGGAGGTTCCATCCTCTCCTGCCGTGTTGACGGGGGAGGCTCCCTTCCAGTGTACTCTACTGCGGGCAGTATCTCCCCTAACTCTTCCAGCCTCCTCTCTCTTCGTCCAGTGGCACCCCTCATGTTTGGCCTCCTGGAGGGTTCCTTAGTGGCCGGGGCCCGCCCATCGGCCTCTGGACACGCGTAGTATGGTTTTAATCTCTCTTCGTTCTGTACTGAGATTTGTCCTTGTCTCTCTACTTGGTACGTATGATTGGGATTAGACCTAGTGACTGTATAGGGTCCCACATATTTGGGCTGTAACTTGGGGTTTTCTCCACGTCTACGTCTCTTGTTGACCAGCAGCACCAAGTCACCGGTCCCAAACGATGGGGGCTCTTCGTCGTCCTCCACCCGGATCTTCATTTGGCGGTCTCGGAGAATTTCATACGTTTCCTCCAGCCGGCTGGCCAGTTCCAGTACGTAGGGCTGTACCGCCTGGCCAGTGACTGCAACGGGGTCTGAGAGCTGGTCTGGCAATCGCAGCTCCCTGCCCATCATCATGTAATTCGCGGTTTCTCCCGTGGCGGAGTGGGGAGTGCCCCGGAAAGCCCTCATTATCTGTGGCAGCAACAAGTCCCACTCTGTAGGCCCACGGCGCAGGAGCAAGGCTCTCAAGGAATCTCCCAAGCTCCGATTGTTTCTTTCTACAATGCCATTCCCCTGGGGGTGGTATGGTGTAGTCCGTGTTTTGTCTACGTTCCATAGACTACATAATTCCCCCATGAGTTTAGACTCAAATTGAGCCCCTTGGTCGGAGTGTAATTCCTCGGGTAGGCCAAAATAACAGAACACCCTTTCGTCCAGGGTTGTAGCTACCACCGGGGCAGTTGCCTCCGGGATTGCTATCGCATCCTGCCATCTGGAGAAATGGTCGCTAATCACTAAGATCCACTTGTTCCCTCGGTTAGTCACTGGCATTGGTCCCACCAGGTCGACCGCTAGCTTCTGCCATGGTCGCCCGGCGTACAATCGGTGTCTGCTCCTAGTTGCGTGATTCCCGCCGGTTTTTGCCACTTGACAGATCTCACACGTCTTGACGAGTCGTCTCACGTCGGCATTCAGTCCCGGCCAATACCAATTGAGTAGTAACCTTTTTACCGTCTTGTGAACCCCCGCGTGGGCAAGCCTGTGCGTGTCCCACATTACCCGGCTCCGGTCCGCCCGAGGACATAGGGTACACCATCTGGGGTGGCCGTCCGTCGTTAGTCTGACCTCCAGGACGCCGTTTGGGGATAACCTCAGAGCCCCCCGTCTCTTGTGTAGGACCCGGAGCTCCTTACTCCCTAGAGTCAGCTCCTCCTCTGGTAGCTCTTGATCATTTTTTACTGCCCAGTACATCCTGGCCACAGCTTGTGTCCCTTCCATTTGGCTCTGTACCAGCTGTCGAAAATTTCGGTCTCCTGGTAGTTTAATTGCGGCCACGGTGTCGGACTCTCCTTCCAGCAATGCCTGTTTGCTAGGGCCCCCGTCTCGCTCTTCTATTCGGATACACTGTAGACAGTCGTTTGGGCAGACCTGTCGACTCAGGCCGTCGGCATTCCCGTGCTTGACCCCTGCTCGGTGTTCCAGTAGGTACGAGAAATCTGACAAAATCTCCAGCCACCGAGCTACTTGAGCCGACGGCTCCCTCCTCCTACACAGCCATCTCAGGGAGGCATGATCCGTGCGGAGCACAAACTGTTGACCATACAGGTAGGGCCGGAAGTGCTTGACGGCTTTTACTACTGCCAGGAGCTCTCGGCGCGTCACACAGTAATTTTGTTTGGCTGGGCTGAGGGTCTTGCTGTAGTATGCCACTACGGTCTCCCTGCCCCCCTGGTTCTGGGACAGGACGGCCCCCACTCCCACATTACTGGCATCGGTGTCCAGAGTATATTGACTCTTTGGGTTGGGGTACCCCAGCACCGGTGCCGAGATCAGGCCTTGTCGGAGGGTCTCGAATGCCTGCTGCTCTTCTGCTCTCCACCTCCAAGGCTTCCCTTTGCTAGTCAAGATCGTGAGTGGCTTGGCAATAGTGGCGTAATCTCGCAGGTACTGTCGGTAGTACCCCGTGGTCCCCAGGAAGGCCTGCAGTTCCTTTATATTTCGAGGGGTCTGCCATTCGGCCACTGCCTTTACCTTTTCTGGGTCCGTGGACACTCCCTCCGGGCTCACCACATGGCCAAGGTACCTCACTTTCCTTTGGAGGAGCTCGCATTTAGAGGGCTTCAGTTTCAGCTGTGCGGCGGCGAGTCTCTGGAAGACCTCTCCCAAACGGGCCAAATGGGTCTCGAAGTCTGGAGCAATTACGATGATGTCATCCAAGTATAGCAAGAGGGTTTTCCAATGGAGCCCGTGAAGTACAGACTCCATCAGTCTTTGGAAGGTGGCGGGTGCCGACGTCAATCCGAAGGGCAGCACCCTCCACTTCCACAACCCGCTTCTCGTGGCAAAGGCGGATTTCTCTTGAGCGTCCGGATCTAGTGGTACTTGCCAGTATCCACTGGTCAGATCCAACGTACTAAAAAATCGGCTTCCTGCCAGGGCGTCCAGGCTTTCATCAATCCTAGGGATGGGGTACGCATCCTGTTGGGTGACCGCATTCAGCTGTCGATAATCAATACAAAATCTCCATCCGCCATCCTTCTTCTTTACCATGACGACTGGGGAACTCCATGCCCCATTGGCAGGCTCGATCAAACCCTTTTCCAGTAGTTCCTGTACTTGTTTGTCCGCTTCTGCCTCCTTGAGGGGTCCCAACCGGTGGGGGGGTTGTCTGACCGGCCTGGCACCCTCCATCAGGGGTATGCTGTGGGCGATTCGGTCGGTCCTTCCTACGTCGCCATCATACATGCTAAACACGTCCTGGTACCTGGTCAGAAGATGGGCCAGGCTCTGCTTCTCTCCTTCGTGCCGGCATCCTGGGAGGGCCTGCTGATATAGCTCAACCAGGTGACCCGGGACGGCTTCCCCCGTCCTTACAGTGGCACACCCCACTCCTGATTCGTCGAGGCTCCCGTGTTCCGGCCCAGACCAGAGATCCGTCTGTATGTCCTCTTCTTCCACAGCCGTGTATGAGCCAATGACGTGTCCGGCGCCCAACTCTATCGGTTGACGTCCGGGGTTCAGGCATCGTATGGTGACATCACCACCCTCTCCAGGCCTGTTCAGGCTGCATGCCACGGGTAGGTGTGGATCAGAGCCCTCTATCAAGCCCATCGGCACGTAATTTCTGGCGGAGATCTTCCCCGTCACTGTTACCTCTGACAAGGGAGGGATAGTAACTTTCTTCCAGGCGTGAACGTTGGACACCATTATCCTCCCGTATTTGTCGGTGCAAGTAAGTTGCCTATTCCCTAGGGAAATGACGGGTCGGCCGAATTCAATCTGACACTTGTGGGAGATCAGGAAAGGCATACCCAGAATAGCGTCTTCGCTGATCTGGCTTACGAGGAAGTTCTCCTCTATAGCCACGTCCCTGATCCTTCCGGTTAGCCTTATCAGTCCATAAAACTGGAGCTTGCTACCATCTGCCATGAGTCCATACCGGTCATTCTCTTCTAACTGCACCCTCACTCGCTCCGGCATTCTGTCGAACACCTTTTTGGAGAGTAGGTTAGTGTTGCAGCCGGTGTCTATGAGGAACAGGAGGTCTTGCCTCTCTACCTTCCCCGGTAGGAAGTAGCTCTACCTATGGGGTTTTTCCAGAGCTCCAACTCTTGGCAACCCTTCCCCCGTTGCGGCGGTATCGAGCATCTCTTCCGATTTTTTCCTCCTCGGACGTCCCCTAGGCCTATCCGGTGGTGGACTCTTTTCGAGCTGGTCCTCCAGGCTTTCCTCGGGAGTAGCTGGCCTTGTGCTCTCCCCGTACCGGCCTGTCGGACCCGACACCGGACTCGTGGGTTGGCCTAGATTCCCTCCTTGGAGATGGCCGCCTCGGGTCGGCCCCCGTCTCGGGGGTTCGGCTTCATTCCAGCCCTTTTCGTATCTGGGTCTATGGTACTCCGGTCTCTGGAGATGCTCCGCCATTGCTGGGTCCTCGTTCCATCCCGATCCGGTTGATACGGATCTCCTGAACGGATCAGCGCCGGTGGGGCCATCTCTCTCTGACCTAACCTGTCTAGGCTTGCAGCGGGGTTCCATCTGGGTCGCAAGCTCCCTTCTTCCTGATCTGTACAGCGTTGGTCTCTCGAGAGCTTCAGTTACCCCTGAATCTGCTCTCTGTCCCGACCCTTGCTGTCCAGATCGCTCGGGGTGCTCGGCCCTAGTGGGACCTCCCATCCGCCCTGGCCTTTCTGGTTCTCTGGTACGTCCATAAACTCTTCGTTTCTCGTCCAGTCTCTGGATCTGGTAGAGGTACTGCCGCTGCGCCTGTTTGGCCGCCCGCGGTGAGTCCCAGGGGCTCGCCTCGCATCCCTCTTCCTCCTCGTCCAGTTCCCATAGACTTTGGTATGGGTTGTAGACGGGAATCGTTTCTACCGGGGGTCTCTTGACTGGTGCCGCCGTTTTAGTCGGATGCTGCCAACCCTCCGGATCAACTCCAGATTCCCTTCGACTTGTATTGTTACGTTGTCTGTGTTTTTCGTGTCCGGGTGCTCTTGTGCAGCCAGCAGGTAGACCTACTGCTGCGGGCTGTAGGCGTTTCCCTGGTCCTGCCTATAGGGGGTCCTCTGTTTTACCTGCCTCCGCGGACAACTTCTCCTCCGGTGGCCTTCCTGGTTGCACTCCCAGCATCTCGCCATTTCCTTTTTCTTCGTCCCGCTTTCTGTAATAGACTGCGGTCGATGAATATACAATTTTAACTTGGCCACTTCTTTGGCTAGGTCCGTCACCGAGGTCAACAGCAGCTCGAGGGTATTCGGGGTAGTCCTAGCCACCACAATCGGCTCTTCGGGGCCCTGTTCTCCCTCGCCCTGTCCTGTCTCGTCTGGCTGGACTGCCCTGACGTCCGACCTAAAGGGTTGGGCTTGGTGAGACGCCATACTAGGTCGAACCTGTAAGTACTCGTTCCCTGCTCTCACGGCTGCCTCCAACGTAGGAGTAGGCACCGCTAGCAGATGTCGCTACAAATAAACATTGCCCAGCGTACTACAGAACGTGTCTACGGCCATCTCCTCTTTTAGGCGATCTGACATTTTCCCAAACGCGATGTCGGTCAGCTTCTCTATTTGGGTGGCGTGCTCAAATAGCGTTGCTTGCTGGTCCTTTTTTAGGCCCTGCAGTTTGGCTCTGGCTTCCTTGGGTGTCAGTCCAAACCTGGCCCGGAGGTTGTTAAATACGCCGTGTATGGTCTGCCCGTGTCCACAGTCCTTAGCCTGCCCTCGCAGTCTCTCTCGGATGTGTAACAGCGCGGACCCTGGCCCCCAGTCATTTGCAACGGCTACATCGTTGAACTGCCTGATGAAGGCCTCTACATCGCTATTCCCGTCATATTCTGGGGCTCTGAATGTTTCTCTTGGTGCAGGGGGTCCCTGTGTTCCCTGGTTGACGAGCAGTCTTTCCAAGACACCTGTCAGTCGCTCTAGACCTCCTAGTCCCTCCGTTCGGAGAGCTTCCGGTCTTTCCGCGCTGCGAGTCCGTCTGGTCATACCTGCGTCGTCTTTCTAGTCCCTGTTAGTCGTCCTGTTGTGGGTTAAGCAAATCCCACTGCTGCCACCAGTGTAAAGGATCTGACTCCGGTAGCTGAGTCAGCTTTACGTCCTAACAAGGGAGTCGCAACCTGGGCTACTGGCTGACCTTGTCCGAGGCCTGATTGACCTGCTTGTGGCGGTCAAGTCAGTCCAAGACAAGAATCTAGTAGTCAGGCTTGCTCTGAAACCAAACCCCCGGCCTGCCTCTGGATCTCTATCCCAGGCTAGTCTGGATCCACTAATGGCTGGTCTTAAGACTGGATCTCTAGTGCCATGGCACACCTGATCGAGTCTAGACAAGGCCGTGGATCGCCTCCTAGCCGTCTTAGAGTCACCCTGGCAGTTCCGTCTGTTGGTTGCACTGAGTCTGCTTATACAATCGGTGAGCCAACCAGGCAGGCGTCAATAGAAGCAGTTCGTATGAGTATATAGCAGTTTATTATCGATATCTTTAATACAAGTATGCACAAGTATGAGTGAAATCAAGCACACCCTGCCTGTCTACCGCGCTGGCTTATATAGCCAGCGCCTATCGTTTAACTCCGCCTACTGATCTATTTATATCACAAAGGAAATGCCAGATACAACATGATGGTTATGTAACAAAAAGGCAGTTCAGTAATACAAGGGCAGTTCAGTTATATAATAAAAAGGGCAGTTCAGTAATACAAGGGCAGTTCAGTTATATACTAAAAAGGCAGTTCAGTAATACAAGGGCAGTTCAGTGATACAGTTATATAATAATAAAAAGGCAGTTCAAGCATGCAATAAGGGAAGTTCGAGAGGTTCGGTTAAATGATAGTGCGGATATATATGTGAGTGCAGTAATTAGTACACAGGCATGTCCCGGTCCTCCACAATATTGTATTAAAAGACCAGTAGATGCCAGGGACTTGAGTTTTGTAAACAAATATTAAATGCACTGATCCCGCATCAAACACATGAATGAGCACACCTGGATCATGCGTACTACCACTTCCCAGCCTACTGCATTGAGGCATTGACATGCAATTAAAAACTCTTGTTGTAAAGTTGTGTGTAAAACTTTATCAAGCAATAGGAGAACGTACCTTTAAACTTTGGCAGACATGTTGAGTAGACACAAATCCGAAGATTCTAATCAACAAGTCGCTTGAGGAATATAGGCTGACCAATGATCTAGATGGCTCTGAGGATAATAATATTTATTTTACAGGTCAGAAGGCAAAATTAACCGCTTCACTGCTATCCGTGTACAAAATTTATCAACCGGCTTTCTGTCAATTGTTTTATCAAAAATTGCCAATATTGCTTTATTATGCGTATACAATTTTTTCAACTTCAAACTTTATCTAGAATATTTTTGGTATGTATTTTACTTTTAAAACATTTTAACAAACAGTGCTATGCAAAAAATTATAAGTATCTATACTTTGTGGAATGCTAAAGCTATGTGAAGCTGCGATGGCTGCGAGGCTAAAACGATCCTCTACAATGTTCCTTACTCTTACAAAACTATTACTTTTAGCACCATCAGAGTTAGTGCTGTTGCTTTAATTATCTTTTAATTATTAAAGTCTAAAGCTGAATCAGCTATACTGTAATCAGCATAGGTTATTCTCTATTTTATAACTCAACAGGTACTCACAAAAGCCATAATAATACTGAATAGCTCAACCGGCAGAAAGAATAAATGTTAGTTTTTAAGTTGGATAGTCCCAAACAAAAGTTTAAAATTGTTTTGTTAATTTAGGCTGATTTTATAGAAAAATCTTTAGCCATTACTGTCAGTATTATCAAAATCCTAAATAATGTTGGTTATGCTGTCAACAAATAATATAATTAGCTTATTACTATGCAACTGCTGAGAAATTCACGAAAATGTGCATACAACAGTTGACCATAGATTTCGCATAAATGTGTATACGACAGTGAAAGGGTTAAGAGTGGACAGGAATGTCTCCTGCAAATGAGGGCCAATGCTGACATTATTAATAAAAGTGACATTCATCTATTCCGCATTTTGCCACTGACGGGCAATTTTTAGAGAATGACGAGGAATGTGCAACAGCGATGCATCATTTAATTTTTAACAGTACACATTTTACTAATCATGTGTAATCACCATGTTATTCTGTTTCACATGTCTAGTACCATACTTTTTGTTTTATGATTTTATGTTTGTTGTTATTTCATCACTCATAATTTGTTCACTTTTTTACATTTTAATTTAATTTTAATTGTTTTTTTATTGTTCATCATTCATTAAATTGTTTTGCGTAATAATTTTATGATGGATGTTATGTTATTGTTCATTAAATAAAATTTAGCCTTCAAAAATTTTCAGCAGCTCAGTTGAAAACTTGAACGTCACCCTTTTATTGAATGCCACCTCTATCATAAAAGAAGGTTGGCAAATATAGATCGCCATGGCAATTAAACAAAAGTTTCATGGTATATTTGCAAACTACAAGACCAAATAGTAGCTTATAATGTCAAACAAAAAAAAGTTAGGCATTGTAACTCTTACTCTGATGCAAGCAAAAACATAAGCTTTGCCTTACCAAAGAGTTTGCAATTATCTCCAGACAGACTAACGCGCAGTGAATAAAAAGTTGAAATAGACAAATAGATAATAATACATATACTTATATATAGTATATTATAAATATATAATGTATATTTATAATTTATAAATATATAATATTATACATAAATATGTATAATATATTTATATATACATAAATGCATGTTATATACTTTTTGTTAAAGTTTGTTGTCAGTCATCTATTTTCTGTTGTATGTTCTTCAGTATGTCCAGCTATAGCTCTTAAAACTTTTGAACAAAAATTCCACATTTTGCTGGCCTTGAACTCACAAAGATTGCAAACGCACTGTTAAGGTGAACATACTTTCATTATTTTCGTCGACAAAAGCTGTATAATAAAGGCAATGCATAAACAAGAATGCTGTTAGGGTTGCTTGATTTTTTTTCAAGTCAGATTATTCGATGTAGATATTTAAAATTGCCCAAATTCCAAACATAACTTGTGCAAAAACTTTTAAGCAAGCAAGATAGTTTTATGACTGAATATCTAAAACATGGATATTTTGAACATCTCTCAATGGAATAGCATTAAGATGACTTCAAAAAAACTAAGAGAAGATGGAACACAAAAGCTAACGTTGAAAATTACATTTATTAATAGCAAAACGCTAATTCTTGATTGCTTTGTTGAACATAATTGCCAGATTGCTAAGCTGTGGACAAGAGATCATCACATGTCTGTTATGAGGCTAGTAGGGAAAGGATCATTTTTTACCACTGATTTTATTTTACCAGACGGTACATTTATTGGACGCGGAACGTATAAAGACTTAGCCATGGCAGGAGAATCTCTCAAAGGGAGATTTGATCGTAATTTTTCAATATGCGAAGGATGCTCCAGTAACATAGTAGCTAAACTTTCACAATCTCACTCTTCAAATTGGGACAAAAAGATTTTTTTGAGCGACTTTAAACATAACCTTGATGATAAAGTCAGAATTTGTCTGCTAGGAAAACTGATAATGATTGGGTTAGTTGACAAAGGATTTACTGACATTCGCTCTCCGCTACCAAGCACGCCATTACCTGATATTTCAGAGTCTGTTACTGGAGACCACTTGTCAAACTTTTCATTTAGAGCGGATAGATATCCTGCATTATTTTATGTTAGGAAAATAGCTAGCAATGTAGGCTCGGTACCATCTGACTACTTTTGTCTTTTCAACAACGCAAACAAGCCATTGTACATCATGGAGATGAAAGGTACTTCGAAACTGACTGCAATGGAGCCTAATAACTACACTCCTCTTTTGTTTGTTGAATGACCTTTAGATATAAATGCTAAAATGAAAGTAACTGTTCCAGAAGACAAGCACGTTGGCTTCATTGATAAAAGACATCTGTTGGATGCGACAGATTATAGATATTTTGGGTATGGACCTGTAGACCTTCACAAAAGTGTGCTTGTTAAAGGAGTAAGGGATCGGCGATATTCCAGAAGAAGGTTGCTTGCTGAACTTTCCAAAAGTCAACAAGAAAATACTTTGGTTCTGAATTGTGTGATGGAACGTTAGGTTGCCATCCTTCTGTATAAATTTTAATGGGAGTTATATTCCCTTTTTGCTCTCTTTGTAACCACGCCCCTAAAGAAGGCTGGTCCTTGTACTTCATTTACATAATCTAATGTATTTAAGGCAGGGCCTCGGCTCTTATTAGTGGTTCAAATATATGCATTGCATTTGGAACCATACTTCTTCTGTTACCTTGAGCGATAGCAGAACCACACTAAGCATATAGCTAACTCCAAAGACCTAGTCTATGGACTGTGCTGTGGTGATAAATTCATAGAAGCATCGTCGACCCCGTCGACCTCCGGTCGACCTTGTCGACCTGGTACGAAACCCACTCTGGGAGCTATCCCTTGTGCAAGGTGGTTGATGTTGACCGGTGGTGTAAGTCGACCTAGTCGCCTCCGCGTGTTGGTCACGGGCAACCCGCACACAGCCCCGGTGAAGGGTGAATGCAGACCGGTAGAATAAGCCGACCTAGTCGCCTCTACGTGTTGGTCGCAGGATCCAACACAATTGCAATGTGGAGTTTCATTCCTTTGGAGTAATGATGCTGATACCCACTCTTTGCATTGTTGGCTCAGAAGTTTACAAACTGAAAAATACAACAGTACAAACCGTTTCCTGCACCGACGAGCTGTCACAAATTTTAGGTAGCTAAAACTGTACTGAAATATCAACAAATTTTTGCCTGAACAAGGCATTTTTGGTGTAATTGAAAAAATAAACTGAAACAACCAGCACTTTTGTGGTTTTTATTATTTGCTGATTGTGGTCAGAGATCATGAATTTAGGCGGTGGCAGTGTGGACCACACACTTATATTTTTATCTCATTGACCATCCAATATCTACACTCATGACTATGTATATTATGTTAGCTATATGAACTCTTTATTAGCTTATACATATTACAAATATTAATATAAAAACTAGCCCAGTGTCATATGATTCAAAATTTTTCCTCATAACCGATAATTTGAAAAAGGATTATTTGATTATTCTGTCAATCAATCTTTTCAGTCGCACGCACATTTCTAAAACCACTACAACCACAACAACAACCAAAAAGTTTGTTCTTACTGAAGTAATCATGTTCTTATTAGTTTCATTCTGCAGATAATATTTTCCACATCACTTATTATTCAGGATACAAAAAATCAAACAAACCATTTTTGAGGTAGGACCAACTTAGTGAATGTAAAACAATTTGGTAACTTTTTCTAGAATTAACTTGCTCGATAACAAAATAATTTTAGCGATTGTCTCCCAACGAGTTATTATCAGTAATAATCACAAACAAAAGTCACCCACAGCACTCACTCGTAGACCTGCAGTGCTTTCATGTCAGTCTGACTTTCTGATGATTCTTGCTGACATGGAACAACTTGCTGAGATGATGGACTCTTCTAGCTAACTTTTAGCTTCAATTTTGAAAGAAGTTGTCAGTCCTTCAGGTCTTCTGTATTTTTTTAGAAACCTTTATTTTTTTCCGCCAGCTCAAAATGTAAAGCAGGACTAATAAGGAGATAATTATTTGTGTTTCTAACTTTTTAACCATTTTTCTGCAATTGAGATTGCCTGGTCCCCTTTATATTTGGTTTCCTTTTTGTTCCCAGGGCAGCCAGACCCAGTCCAACCTTTTCAAACTAGCAAGATAAGGTTTCAAACAGCCCTCGTGCATGATAGATGACTGAGCTGGCTTTTCCAACCAATATGTAACATTGGGTCAATCGTTTATAGCTTGACATAGCCCTACAAACTTGGCTTGCAGCTCCTAATGACCCCCTGTTTCTAATAGCTTGTTTGACAGCCACACCCTGCTTCTATGTAAATAAAGAGCTGCATGGCTCCTCCTGATCTTTATGCCAGCTCTCTACCTGCACCTAGCAGAGCTCATCATGGACAGCTTTCAGCCTGCTTTAGATTTTTATCATTCCCTCTTAAGCTGAAATATATGTAAGTCCAGCAAAGGTGTGGCGCTACAGTTAATATAAAAGCCGTAGTGCTTAGCGAAACAAGCATTTCCTTGCTGTTTCTGCTGTTGCAAAAGCACAGGGTGTCAAATCAGTCCTGGTTCGATACGCCTTTGAGTTGGCTTGACTTCCTATCCTACCAGTTTTTTAACTAGCCCAGCAACCAGCCATATAGCACATATTTCAATAGTTTGTTTGAAGCAGAATCAATAGGCTTGAAAATTGAAAAGAAATTTTCGTAGCAACTTTGTTTAGAATTAAATAACTAGAAATTCCACTGTCATACAGCCCACGACCAAAGTGATATTGGAAAAAAGAAAGGGTACTGATGGTTGAGAAATGCAATATTAGCAGTCAAATGGCACTGCAGTGCAATAGAATAACTGCAATGGTAGCTGTAATGTACTGGGTGTAGGTGTTATTATATACAACAAACCGCAATAATGAAAGGAAAAGATTATATGTTTATATCTCTCCCCCTCCAATAGAAGAAATGCAATATTGGTCAATATTAGAAGTAAAATGCACTGATATTATTGGAATAACCAATATTATTAATATAGTAATAATATGAAACCAATGCACAATTTTGTTTACATTTCAAAATGTCATAGCTAACAATATCAAGAAGTGATATTTATATAGATTTTTAGAAAATCTATTTAAGAAAGTGTTTGGTCATGACAAACAGCAATAATAAAAGGAAAAGATTATATGTTTATATCTCTCCCCCTTGCAATAGGAGAAATGCAATATTAGAAGTAAAATGCACAGATATTATTAGAATAACCAATATTATTAATATAGTAATACAGTAATAATAGAAAACCAATGAACAATTTTGTTGACATTTAAAAACGCCATAGCTAACAATATCAAAAAGTATCAAAAACATATATCACAAACTTAATAATAGTAATACAGTAATAATAGAAAACCAATGCACAATTTTGTTTACATTTTAAAACATCATAGCTAACAATATCAAGAAATATCAAGAAGAATATCCAAACTTATAATTAAATATCGTAATCTCATAAGAATCGTTAGAAAAATATATAATCGTCATTTCCTTTACTTACACTGCGTTGGACATCAGTTAGAATAACAAAGTACTCAAATGAGTCTAAATTGTCAGATACTTTGAAATCGGAAAAAAATGAAACGATTTCAGTACTCCTATGTTAATTACAGAAACCTTCGACAATGCTATAGACTGGTGCAACGTGCACGTTTTTTTTTGTGAAATGCGCACGACTCAATCGTTCTATTCCCTGTCACTCGGCGTTTCAATTTCAGGTCTTAACTTTGAAAAAAGTGAGGCGTAGCAAGTTTTAATAACGATTTTCGTCCAAATAAATCTGTCTATTTGTGTATAATCCGATCAGATGGGTAAGTTTTAAGATAATGCTGACGGTTTACAAAGACTTGGTAACATATTTAAATAGGCTTATAATTGTGTTTTGTATCATTATTATACTTTAACGACTCTACAAAACGATGGTTAAAATTCAAAATTTAAGCATTTGCACAGATTGTGTGTGTATTTGCACAGTGTAACCTTGTCTCTCAACCTCATTATTTAAAAACTTATCGCTCAATCAAAAATTCAAGTAGAAAATATATCCAAATCCTACAGATTTTTCTTGCTCAATTTGGATGTTTCAGAAATTTGTTAAATAGCAACTAATTATTGATTTCAGTATTTATGATACGGTAAGTATTTCTATTATATTAAGACCAATATTTGTGCTTAGCTGAATGTGCAAGCTGTAGCCTACATGTGACAGAAAGTTTCTCTTTCTTTGCATGAAAAGTATTAAAGATGGTTACAGGTAAAAGGTTTTTTGGGCTAAAACATTTGTTTGGAAACTAAGATGACCTATTTCAGCAATTAGGTAAAACTAAGATGACCTATTTCAGCAATTAGGTAAAACTAAGATGACCTATTTCAGCAATTAGGTAAAACTAAGATGACCTATTTCAGCAATTAGGTAAAACTAAGATGACCTATTTCAACAACTAAGTAAAACATTTTAGGTAAAGAAATGCTGAAGAAGATATTGAACTAACAGAAGGAGATGAAATGAATGATAATAAAAGCAACTTGATGAATGGAGCAATTAAGAGCAGAGGCCAAGCGAATAGTGCTAAATGGCTATTTAATTTCTTTTAGCTTGTTTCTGCATGTGTTAAACATTTTTCACAAAAATCATTTTTTAATATGCATTTGTACCATTTGAAAAATCATAAACTTCTAGACTGTTAGCATATCATTGGATAACACCAAAGCAGTTGTCTAAACAAGAATAACAATAGATCAAGGCTCAAAACTAATCTCCTATTACACATCACTGTTTGTGCAATTGATAGAAAACATATTAATCGAAACAATTAACTAATATAATGTAATTTTCAAGCTGTTTTAAAACAACAAATACTATTTATTAAGGATAAACTAATTGAAGCCTTTAGCAGTGTTTGTTTTGAGAAAATGGACTTCAGTTTTTGAACAAAACTGTTCAACCACTAAATTCAGTAAGTTATGGCCGGGCAATTAGATTTAATAGTAAATAAATTGTCTGTAGTTATTGTTTCTGCCTGTTTTGACTCAGATGTCGAGTTTGTATCAAAGAGCATGATAAGTATGTTTACCACTTATCATTAATTTCAAAACTTTGTTTGGTTGGAGCACTACCTTATTGTCAATTATTTTATGAGGTTTCTGCTATTGATAAAGCAGCCATGCAAAACAAAAAAGGCTGAGGATGGAGAGTAAAGAGTATTGCGATAAGAAAAACAAAGAGATGGAAAAGAGGGAACACCTGGCTGATTGCACGCTGTATGTTATAAAATTCTGATGGCTATGTGTATAGTGCAAAGTAAATGGAAATATATTATACTTAAACGCATTGTTTATGGTGAATGCCCAAGCAATGTGGTTTAAAATTGACCAATGACTGACATTATCATTTTTATTTAAGCACCAGTGAGAAAACACAAAACGAGCTAGAAAAAATGAATAATCTGGAAGTAATCATGAAAGTCGATATTGCAACTGACTGGTGTATAAAGATGGTGGCAGCCCGATGAGAAACGGTGCAGTGAGGATATGCGCAAAAATTTTCCTTACCCTACAAAAAATATGTTGACAATATTGGGAAGAATGATAATAAGAATGCTACCATTTTGTTGTCACGACCAGCTTTGTACCAAGCAAATGAAAACAAAGGTTAAAAGAGTGGAAATACGTATAATGACATTGTCATAGGAAGCAGAGGAAGTAGACGATACACTCCTTAAATAGCTAGGTACAAAAAGATGGATAGAAAAGGGTAGATAGAAAAAAATAGGTAGAGAAGAGGACAAGGTGTATCCACAGCAGTGCAAAAGATAAATAAGAAGTGGCTCGAGCAAAGAGAGAAATACGGATGGGAGATACAAAAGTATTATTTTACCAGGAGCCAATCAACATTGCAAAAGAACCAGATGCTAATGAACTGTTCATGGGCAATATCACTGGCGCTTAAAAAATATGTTAGAACGTCTGCACAAACAATATCAAAAACTGATAAAAGGCATAAATAAAGCAGTAGCCCACCTTTGGTGGCCATATATGTGGTTGGAAGCAGAGGTGTAAATCGGGAGGTTCAAAGTATGTTTGAAGAACTGGAGAGTTAATCACTAATACCTCTGATCTACCAAATTACCAGAAAAAGCTTGGCAGACACTATGTCCAGATATTTTTAGTTTAAAGAAGACACTATCGGATTCCTACTGCAGGCTACCAAACTAATAATAAATAGAAGTTTCTGGACTACCAAACAAGACAACATAGGGTGTTAATAAAGTAAGCAGATAGGTAAATAAATGACACGGCATTGGCAGCGTTTCTGGAAAATGTTTTAGAGCTTCACTTTACTTTTTTTTTTAAATCAGGAAAAATTGAAATTTTTAAATTAAACAAAAGCTTTTTACAAGCGAAGTCAGTGTTTAATCTTGTAAAAGTTTGTTGAAACCGATTTAAAAAAGAAAATTGTTTTTATTTTTTGCAGTTCGACCAAAAAGAAGACAAACATTCTTAATATAAGATTTAGATGTAAGAAATATTTTAGGCTAGATTTTAAATAAATTTGCTAGCAGAAATATGTGTAGGTTGTTTTTTAAAATGTCCTTTTTCACTCATAATGAAGTGGAATAAAAAATAGGAAACTGTTATTTCAGAATGTTATTTCTGACTAAGGAAAGAGAGACAGGCATAGGCATGTGTTCGTAATTGTAAAACAATAAATAAATGTGTAGCTATATAAACGTAAAAACACACATACCTTAATGAATGTCCAGTTCATATAAGTTTATGTCTAACAGAGTTACATTTGTTTGCACGGCAATCAAAATGGTATAACTAAACTTATCGCCTATGTGATATTACTGCACACCGTAATGTGTCGCAGAGCAGTACATGTATTGACCAATAAACTATAAGCTGTGTTATTTCTGCTTTGTAGAAATGTATGCTGCTGGCCTGTGCTATCATCTTCACTTTAGCGGTTTATTTAGGATATCAATGCCTGGGGTGGATTTTTTTTAAATGCAGCAATACTCTAAACATAAAAACTTTGAAGTCTGTAGTTTAGTTCTAGCTATAGATATTAAAATGTTGGAATGAAGAATCTGTATCACAAGAGATTTGATCTCAGAACCTCTCGTTCGCCAGGCAAATGCCTTACCAATTAGCTACGCAAAATCAATGGAGCCTTTCGGCAATATATGTTGCTATGTGGGTAAAATTACCCTACCGCTCTCTGTTACAACGCAACATCATTCTATGTATTAGTAAGAGCTGTAGATAACTAGGTTACTTTTATTATCCATTGGCAATGTTCCCGGCTAATGGCAAGTGGCAGGCAATTACACCATAAGCTGGTTTTAATACCCGTCTAGCATCTGGCCTCATACTAGTCATATACTATGTGGTATCAATAAAGGAAACCATTGATGCACACTTTTTAAGTACTTTTGCTTGTTGAAGAGGAGAATTACATATATTTGTCTCTGGTGACGGTAATGAGCCGATTCAATTCAATTTTACTGGTAGTCACTGTACCATGTCAATTCAATTCTACAGTAAGCAAAAGATGCTAGAGAATTAATTCAATTCAGTTCATTTGCGAGTTGGGCCTGAAGGCTAACTTAGGAAAGCGTATTAGAGCGAGTGACCATCTCTCTGTAATATTCCAAATTCAGATGCTAACAATATATTACATATATTGTGGTCATGTATCTAAAAGTTCTTTACAGAGTAATAGAAAGCTTTCATCAAAAGCAGGTGGTTTGGTCTAGAATATTCTGAGCTGAAAGCTGAATGTGCTTACATTATGTTCATCAAAAAGGCTGTATAATGATTGCAATGCCAAATAATTCAGTTAGAGCAGTTTCCTAGTTTCGTTTCAAGTCAAATAATTTGATGTAAAAATTTGAAATTGCCCAAATTCCGGACATAACTTGTGAAAAAAAGTTTAAACAAGCAAGATAGTTTTATGATTGAATGTTTGGAACATGGATACTTTGAACATCTCTCAATGGAATAGGATCAACATGACTTCAAAAAAGCCAAGCAAAAATGGAACACAAAAGCTGACGTTGATAATTTCATTGATTAACAGTGAGACAGTAATCCTTGAATGCATCGTTGAACCTAATAACCAGATTGCTAAGCTGCGAACAAAAAATCACCAAACGCTTGTGATGAGCCTAGTAGGACAAGGATCATTTGTTGACACTGACTTTATTTTACCGGACGGTAAAATTATAGGACGTGGAACATATAAATACTTGGCCATGGCAGGAGAATCTCTCAAAGGGAGATTTGATCGTACTTTTTCAATATGTCAAGAATGCTCTACTAACATAGCAGCTAAACTTACACAATGTCATGCTTCAGGAGAAAACAAAAAGCTTTCTTTGACTGACTTTAAACATAACCTTGATGATAAAGTCAGGATTTGTCTGCTTGGAAAACTGATAATGATTGGGTTAGTTGACAAAGGATTTACTGACATTCGTCCTCCGCCATCAAACATAGTATTACCTGATATTTCAGAGTCTGTGACTGGAGACCACTTGTCAAACTTTTCATTTAGAGCGGATAGATATCCTGCATTATTTTATGTTAAGAAAATAGCTAGCAATGTAGGCTCGGTACCATCTGACTACTTTGGTCTTTTCAACAACGCAAACAAGCCAATGTACATCATGGAGATGGAAGGTACTTCGAAACTGACTGTAATGAAGCCAAATAACTACATTCCTCTTTTGTTTGTTGAAGGTCCTTTAGATATAAATACTAAAATGAAAGTAACTGTTCCAGAAGACAAGCATGTCGGTTACATTAATAAACACCATTTGTTGGACGAGACAGATTATAAATATTTTGGGTATGGACCTGTGGACCTTCACAAAAGTGCGCTTGTTAGAGGAGTAAGGGATCGACGATATTCCAGAAAAGCTGTGCTTGCTGAATTTTACAAAAGTCCAGAAGAAAATAGATTGGTTCTGAAATGCAATGTTGAGTTTCATCCCTTCGGAGTAATGATGCTCATACCCACTCTTTGCGTTGTTGGCTCAGAATTCCACAAACTGAAACATACAACTGTACAAACAGTCTCCTGTACCGATGAACTGTCACAAATTTTAAGAAGCTAAAACTATACTAAACTGCAAACACATTGTTGTGTGCACAAAGCATTTTTATTGTATCATTACTAAGAAAATAAAATAAAACGGAGCTTTTTGTGGTTTCTATTACTGGCTGATTGTGATCAGAGCTCATGAATTTAGATGGTACCAGTGTTGACCACACACTTATATGTTTTTTTCCTCAGTGACTACTAAACATCTACACTCATGATCATGTATGTAAGCTATTCAAACTGCTCATTAGCTTTTATAATAAATAACACGATACTAACTAGCACAATGTGAAGGTGTATTATAGTTTAAACTTTTTTCTCAGAACCAATAATTTTAAAAATGAATTTTCGATTATTCTACATGTATTAGTCAACCTTCTTAGGAGCACACACATCCCTAAAACCACTACATCCACAACAACAACAAAATATTTTGTGGGAACTGAAGCAATCATATTATTAGTAGTTTTATTCTGGGAGAGAATCTTTTCCAAATCACTAATTATTCAGGGTTCAAAAATCAAACGAACCATTTTTAAGTTATGACCAACTTATGAATGTAAAACAATATGGTAACTTATTTGCAGAATTAATTTGCTTGCGAAGAAGAAAATTTTGGCAATTGGCAAACAAGTTAATAGCAATAATAATCACAAACAAGATTCACCCCACAGAACTCACTCTCGGACAGGCAGTGCTTCCATGCCAGTCAGGCTATCTGATGATTCTTGCCGAAATGAACCAACTTGCTGAGATGATAGATTTTTCTTGCAAACTCATAGCTTCAATTTCCATAGAAGTTGTCAGTCCTTTAGTTCTTCTCTAACGTTTGGAGACCTTTCTTATTATCTGTCAGCTCAACGTGTGCAGCAGAACTAATAGAGAAATTATGACGGGTGTCTTTAGCTTTTTGATTGGTTTCTACAGTTGAGAATGTCTGGTCCCCTTTATATTTGGTTCACATTATATTTGGTCCCCTTTATATCTGGTCCCTTTTATATCTGGTCCAATCTCTGGTCCCAGGGTAGCCAGGCTCAGCCCAACTTCTTCAAACTGGCAGGATAAGATTTCTAACAGCCCTAGTGCATGATGAAGACTGACATTAACTTTCCACAAAGTGTGTATAATGATTGAGTCAGGCCTTTATAACTTGACATAGCCTTACAAACTTGGCTTATAGCTCCTGATTAAGGCTTGTTTGACAGCCTCACACTGCCTCAATATGAGTAAAGGGTAGGCTCCTCATTATCTTCATGCCACTTTTTGCCCTTAGCCCAGAAGACTTCGTCACGGACAGCTTCCAGCCTGCTTTGGATTTTTATCAATCACTCAATAATTCAAAAGAGTCCGCAATACGTGAGTGGCTCCAGTAAGTCTGACAACCTTAGTTTTTAGCACAACTTCAACATTTTCATGCTGACTCTGCTCCGAAGACACCGAGTGTCAAATTAGGCATGGTTCGATCGGCATTCGGGCTGGCTTGAATTCCTATCATGCCAGTTTTTTACCTAGCCCGACAACCAGCTAGCAATTACTTCAATAGTTACCTAAAACTGAATGAAAAAGCTTGAAATTCTAAAATAAATATTTGTAGCAACTAGAACTATATAATAATAATATATAATATTTAAAACTAGATGAAACCATATTAAGCCAGTGAAACTGCATTCTTTTGACTCTCACTTTTTAGGTTAGAAAAGTCAACAAGAATTAAGTCATGATATTTTGAACCCAATGCCGGTCTTTACCAAAATTATATTGTTGTATGGTTACAGTTGTATTGCACCACTACTTTTAAATTAATATGCAGCTTCATTGAGTAACACAGCAGTCCTGCTCTTCAAGGTACAGAGTAGTGGAAGATTGCAAAATTATGTGTTCTAGTGCACTTTGTTCTCAATTCACAATGACTCAGAGTCATACCGTACTTGTCACTACTTGATTATTGTGTTCAAGATGGCAGCAAATAGCATAAGTAAAAAAACAGCAGCAAATATAAGCACTTTTTGTAGAAAGTTTATTTTTTCCTGGAATTTAGAACATCAAGTTAAAAAGACATTTTTCCCTGATAGCGGTTTTAGGATTATGTTTTTTTTGTAAGTGATTGTACAGAAAACCTTGTGGCTCAATCCTTCAACTCAGCAACTTGTTCAGCAACTCAACCAAAAGTTTTAGTAAAAAATGCATCAGACTTTGAACAGACATCTGTTGCTCAAATCAGAAATTTTATGGATTTGTAATATAACAACTAATTAACTATTTCAATATTTTTGAGATTATCTGTATCAATATCTTTAGGCCAATTATACTTGTACTTAGCATGCATGTGCATGCTTTATGCGAACTGAAAGTTTATTTTTGTTCGCATGAATAGTATTCAAAATGGTTACACGCAAATGGTTTTGCTGAGCGTTAAGAATAGTTTGGAAACTGAAGTGGACTAGCTAACCAGTTGAAACAACACTTCATGTAAAGGAATGCCAAAGAAGATGTTGAACAACTAAAAGCTGAAAAATGTAAAAATGGAAATAGTTTGATGAATAAAGCAGCTAAGGGCTGAGGCCAAGCGAATGACGCTAAATATTTGTTATGTTTTTAATTCCGTTTTTGCATGTATTATTAACATTTTTCATGCCACTCGTTTGTTAATATATAGTTGCACTATTTGATAAATCATTAATATAAGACATAAACTTTCTGACTTTTAGCATATTATTTGATATCAGCAGAGCAGTTATCTAAACAGGACGTGCCCTGGATCAAGGCTCAAAACTAATATTCTATTGCACATAAAAGACAGTTATTGTAGCAAACAATGGCAAATATATCAGACAGTGCAATCAGCTACTATACAGCAATTTTACAGCCATTTATAAAACAAAAATATAGTATTTAGGTATTTTTAGTGGTGGAAACAGATTAAAATGCCCACCAGTGTTTTTTTTATAAAAAAAATGTATTTCAATTTTTGAATAAAAATTTGCTCAACCACACAATCTGAACAAATTAATGAAACTATGGCCAAGTGCTGAGGTTGCATGTACCCATAAAGACCCGAACGTTGTGTTTGTATCTAGTCACATGCTAAGTTTTTTATGACACCTATACTTGAAAAGTCTGCCATGATTCTCATTCCAGTAATTTTATAACTCAGGTATCACATTCTGTCTACAAACAAGTTAAATTTGGTTGGTTTAATATTTAACCCTTTGGCTGGGTAAAAGCCAGGCAAAAACACCCAAAAGTCGAGTAATTTATTTTTCCAAAATTCAACAAAATCGGTATTTCATGAACATGCATTGCTCAAATTTTAAATTTATTTCTATGAACCAAATATTTTGTACATAAAAATTCATTTACATATCTGCAACTACAAAAAATGCAACCATGTGCAATTGTCCCTTTATGAAATGCTTGAAAGAGTTTTTTTCGGTAGGGTCAAACGCTATAACGTAGCCCTGTATACCCTAGCCCTGTATAGCCCTGTATAACCCTGTGTTCATATGCACTGTTTAACGTTACTAGGCGACAGCTATATAAATGTCTATCGAAAGCGACATAAATCTCATTTCCAAACACAACCGGTAAACAACATTTTGGTCGTTTCCCCAGCCAAAGGGTTAAGCAAAGCATTCTTAGCCTGTCAAATACTTTTCAATAAGATCTAGATGTAGATCAAAATTGGCAGCAAGGATGAGATTATCTAGGCATCTCAACTGTGTCAGACATATGAATTTTTTGTAAGGCTGTCTCTGTTACTTACTCTAACATCGAGACTCTGAAGGCAACTCTGAATGGTGACACATCCAGCTGGAAAAGCTTAGACACTGGTATAAAAGTGAGCCCTTCATTGGCATCTTATTCTCACTCTACTTTTCTAAATCTGAAAATTTGGCTAAAATCTAAAGCTGAAAACTGATTCAATTAGCAAACTGAATATGTGAAATCTGCTTTGAAGAGCAGCACACAGCAAGTTGGTCACTTTTGTTGATGTATGGAACAAGCCTCAACATACTTGGTTTTTTTGATGTTGACACTGTCAGCAGTTTTATCTCATGTCAATTCACCAGATTTTAACAAAAGAGAAAAACACAAAACTTCTCAACAGGAAATCTCAACTCTCTGAACTCTGGAAAAAGTAGACTGGATTCCTCACTGTGCGCAATCAAGGAAAGGTCGGCATCGGTAAAGTACCCTGTCAAAAAAGAACTTATCTATAGTTCATGACCCAGTTTAGTTGATATCGCCATAATGGCTAAGAGAAAATTGCAACATTCCTAGGTCAGTTTAGTTGCCAATTGTGACGTGAGGCGATAGGTGCATATACCAGGGCTGGGCAAAGTGCGGCTCTAGAGCTGCATACGGCTCTTTGCAAGTTTTGTTGCGGCTCCTTCAACTCTGTGAAAATTCAAATTCTTTTGTCATATATAAAAATATCCTTATAATATACTGTACAAAACTACATGCATTGTGACATATTAGGCTTATCTAAAAGTGCACTATTACTGTGTTATATGTAATAGCCTACACATGCATCATGAGTCATAATTCATGACATCATGTATATGTAGCTTTTCTGATGTAATAGTGTCCGTTGCTGAGCTAACAAGGACAAAAATAGACTGCTCCAGAAAGGTTCATCAGGAAGTCATTTTATCATGATTTCATAATTCTGGCTTATATAAGATGCTGCGCCTTAGTTGAACACGTCATTTGCAATTGAGCCAGTTAATGCATTGGAGCTAGCAATGGCATCTTCAGCAAAACGAACCATTCCCAGAATTACAATGGAAACCTCACAAAGTAAATGAAATTGAAACGAATCTACAAGAGAATTCCAAGATGAGTTGACCCTGGAATATGCATTCATTTTAGGCATGGCAAACCGCAATGTGTATTGTGCCAGGAAACAATCTTCGCTAACAAGAAGACGAACATCAAACGACATCATGCGACGAAGCACAGAGGGTCTACTGCAACATTTTCACTGGGATCTTTCGCTAGACATCAAAAGTTAGATAAACTTCAAAAATCACTAACTTTTTCAGAAAATATGTTAGTTGCTTTCACAGCTACTGATAACGCACTACAGAAGCTTCTCTACGAGTGTCAAAGATTCTAGCAAAATCAATGGTTCCCTATTCTCATGCTGAGATTGTAAAAGAATGCATGGTTGAGGCTATGGAAACACATTTTAAAAGATAAGCGTGATGTGAATGGTATAGTCAAAGCAATACCACTTTCTAAGAAAACTGCCACTGGTAGAATTGAAAGCATCATCATCATGATCATCATCAGCATCATCAAATGATCATTTCAGAATGACTTTGCTAGCCCATATAGACCAGGCGGATTACTTTTCAACCGCAATTGATGAATGTACTGATATAATGGATGTAGCTCAATTAGCAGTCTTTGTAAGGTATGTAGGCTACTGTGTGTACACCAACAACTGGTAATACTTTTTACCATGCATTTGCAAGCTGAAGTCATACAAGTGCATTTTAAAAGGCAATAAAGAGAGAACACAACTCCAAGTGTGAAATGTTGCACTTATTTTACGATATTTGTTTCAAAGTGACTAACCCACGCATTTATACTACATGCTTCTTTATGAAACATCAGTATGTTTCCTTATAAAACATAGTATTATGCTTTAGTCATATACCCTGTGTTGTAGATTCTTTGACGGCGAAGAAATGACGGAGGAGCTTCTTACTTTGGTTGGATTAGAAGGAGAAACCATCGATCAGGCTACCTATGATGCCCTTGTTAAAAGACTTGATAAGATGAAGATACCTCTCCACAAATGCATATCAGTAACAACAGATGGCGCACCAGCCATGGTTGGAAGAGATCAAGGGCTCATAGCTAGATTGAAGAAGAATATGCTATCCATGCTAGCATTCCATTGCATCATCCACCAAACTGTTTTATGCGGAAAACTAAATGATCACTTTCAACAACTATGCGTAAGGTTATGAAGATGATCAACCTTCTCAGAAAGTCAATCAGCTCTCAGACACAGAAACTTAAGGAAGTTTCTTAGAGAAAGCAATGCCACTTGTGAAGATTTACTAACATACAATAACATTAGATGGCTAAGTAAAGGAAATGCCCTGTCGAGAGTGTGGAGTATTTGTCAGGAACTAACCTCATATCTAAGTACATGCACAAGCCTGAATGTAAAACAGTTTCAAGAGATGATGAGCTCTTCTAAAGAAATGAGTGACCTTGCCTTCCTTGTTGACATTCTTGGCCATTTGAATGATTTGAGCCTCAAGCTTCAAGGGAAAAACAAGACTATCATTGATACACTACCAGCTGTTCAAGCCTTCTCTCATAAGTTGGAGTTGTTTTTGGTAGATGCACAAGGTGATATGCTTCACTTTCATACTCGAAAAACATTTTTAGATGACAATGAAAAAATGGCGTTTTGTACAGCTGAGTACACTCACTATATAGAAAAGCTGCAACAAGAGTTTAGCAATCGATTTAGTCAGTTTCAATCCATGAAACATATCATACAACTAATAAAAGCACCTCAGAAGGCAAAGCCTAATGGAGAGTGGGTTACTCAGTTGCCATTGAAAAGTGTTAATGTTTCATCTCTGCAACCGGAGCTGTGTAACCTCAAAGGTACAGATATACATGTAGATGAAATTGAGGAGGGGTTCTACTCGAAAGCTTCAACAAAAGCTGAGTATTCAGGGCTTGCTCAACTATGATGATGGTTTTACACTGTGTTTGCAGCCACATACGTGTGTATATGTGAATCAGCATTTTCATACATGAATAATATCAAGAGCAAGTTGAGATCCACTTTGACTCAAGATCACTTGTGTCAGCTCCTAAGAATAGCATGCTGCAGTAGAGAGCCAGATTACCAAGAGATAATAAGCAGCCATAAACAATTCCATGTATCTCACTTAGCTTTAAGTTGTACCAGGCTCTTTAGGCTCACTTCAACATTATTCAATGTTATTGTAAAATTATTTTAATAAATAAATTTAATTACAATACCACTACCAAACTTGTATTATCAGTATGAAATGTTATAATTTTGCTGTTCATGAAGTGTTATACTGTTATACAAAACTCTTTAGGCTCACTTCAACATTATTCAATGTTATTGTAAAAGTATTCTAACAAATAAATTTTATTACACCCATTACCAAACTTGTATTATCAGTATGAAATGTTATACTGATACCCATATTACGCGGCTCCCAAAAATCTTGCAACTTTGCAATTTGGCTCTTTGAGAAAAAACCTTTCCCACCCCTGGCATATACCATCAGACGGCGCAAGTTATGCAAAGGAACCCAGCAATGCACAGAGTGTTATCAATTGTTCAGAACCAAGAAACAACTCCAACTCTCCAAAAAAATATAAAAACGTACCGAAGCCGGATATAGGCCTAACACCTTTTTGAATTTTTGCAAATCTACAGATCCTCGGAATTGAGGAGCTTTAAAAACTGACGAATGAGCATAATATGTTTACAAAATACTTACAAACCTAACATACTTAAAATGGAAATACATTTAGATTGTCTATGAAGCAGTTTGAGGCAGTTAGGAGGCTTATTTAACTAATAGTTTTAAAAGAGTGTATAGCCACAAAATATCAGTTTGTGGCTATACATCATTATATAGCCACAAACTGATATATCATTATATATCACTATATATACAAAAAATATCATTTCATCGCACTTCATAGCAATGTTAAAAATGCTTTGCAAATATTAATTTTATCAAAACTTTCGCAACTTTGTAACGATGAACTTAACTCAAGTTCCATCACACAATAAACCTCTATACTTCTAAAAAATATTAAAAGGAAATGCTATATTTGTTGATACAGTAAACACTCTTATAATGTATACCTCTTGTAATGTAAACTACACATAACATTAAACAAACTATATAAAAATAAATTTTGTACCACATGCAAAATTTCATAGTTTGTGAAAATTCAATCTGGTGCAAGTTCTCAAATTTGATTTGAGCCTTGATCATCTTGTAGTTAGCTTTAAAATGTTGCTGTTTTTTACCTCATTGTGAGACAAAACGATATGTGTATAGCGTAGTCTTTACTATATATATACACCTTTATACCAGCTCTATAATATTATAGTTTGCCATGATAGAACATCAGATGTGTCAACAAAACAGAGAGAGTAAGTAGATACGTTATTGCGTAGAAATAATTAAAATCGATCGATTTGTTCAGATGTTACATCATCGGTCTACCAATATGGATGTAACAAGTTAGAGTTTTGGTGTGAGATATATTTTATTCTAACCTTGACTTCCTAGAGTCAGAGAGACAATGAACTGGTACACATCACTCTTAATACAGTGGAAACGTTTCTTAGCTTTACTTTATTGTAGGCGTACAAAATATGTTTTTTATTAGTTTTTCTCTGTTGATCAGTCCTTACTGCCTGGAAAAATTAGTACAAAAATGGTGAATGGATGTCAAAGATATTCTTACATTATTGAAAAATTGTCACAAATACATGTATGAACCAGAAAACAAGTGAAAGTGATAAGAGAAAGGAGAAAAGTTGTCAATGCAAACCATTAATACTGCAGTTACGGCACAGCCAACAAATTAAAATATTATGTCTACTTTTTCTGCTTTGTATACTCAAAAGTGCTAGTTTAGAAAGATTTTGGAATAACTTAGAAGCTTTGCATCTACTGTAGTATTTGTACAACGTAAAATCTCTGGAACGGATTATTTTGGATTATTTATGTTGTAAGAGCGTTTACTGTAATTGCTTCCTCACCAAAAAAGGGATTTTCTTCAAAATAGCAAAACCCATTGATCCAAAACCTTTCATTTTGATAAACAAGACCTATGCTCTTGCATTGTGTTTTTCTCTAATGTTGTCACATTGCCATTCAGTTTAATTTTAAAACCTTTTTTTGTTGGAGTAACTATTGTGTATTTTTTGTTAATACATGTAGGTGTTAAACCCGGCTTCTCGTTAGCATTCGTAAACACACTAATAACCTTTTCACTACTCATAGTTTGTTGCTGAGTTTTGGTTATTTCCGATGCTTAAATAAGTTTGCTCATCCAAGTGAGCATAATATTGGAGTCTTACCAAAATTTTTCCTTTAATTTATGATCTAAAATACCAAATACCACAAACCAAATCGACAAACCATCATCATATTTTTTCTGTTATTTTATTCACAATTGGTTGCTATTCTTTTGACCAATATATCCACAGGTTCACCACTTGGTTTAATAGTGACCAAAAGCTGTATTAGTTCCAAAGCTTAATCCTCCTAGGATTGAAGTATGTCTCAGATTTGGAAAATGCGTCGAGTAACCGATCGGATTTCTCAGTCAGTTAAATCTGTGCTGTCAAACACACATTGATCAAAATCTTCTACCGAGCCCTTATTAACATAGTGCCTCAAAATAACTATTTGCCTTACTCACATAGCTGTATTTCTGACTGGTCATAAACTGACAGTAGTAATTGGAGCAGCTGCAGGATTTATTGCTACAAAATAACTTTCCATGTTTCTCTTCGATCTCCTCCAGTCTTAGTTAGGTGAAATTTAGTCTTTTAATAAAGGTATTAGGCAATATATATTAATGATGAATTGCGATACACACACTCATTAAAAATGGATAAACTCCTCTAAACATTGTTTTAGACTACCCTTGCATAAGTGGCCACAGCCTAGATGACCACTGAGTTAGTATGATTTGGACATATTATAATTTCGAGGAAAAATAGAGCATGTTAGTTGTAATACCCTATCAACATTCATACTGGGTAGTTTTGAAGAGAAGGAATTTTATGAGCAATTTTCAAAAATGCAGACAAGGGTATGCAATACTTTTTGTAAAGATATGTGACTTACCATTTAAAAATCGGGTATATATCGATTGGAAAACTGACAAATCTAATTTAATTGACAAATAGAAACCTTGTGCCGCTATGGTACTGTCCACATTTAAATTTGGATCTATATTACATCTGATATGTATTGTTTTCAGGCTGATACTCTTTTGTAAGATAACTGATCGACCGTTGTAAGATGAAATCATTAGTTAAAAAGGCGGTGTAGGACTTGTTATCTAACATGACCTAATTTAAAGTTTACCTGTATATTTCTGCCATGAAACCAACCCTAGCTTTATCATAAACTTAAGGCTAATTTGAAAGCTTTTAGCTTAGGAATTAGTTTCATATGTCAAAATTATTGCAAGAGTCTGAAGACCAGATACCTAAGATGAAATTTTGGTAGATCTGGAATTATGGTTGTTTTTTTAAGCCTAAGTGAGAGATTGGCTTTGTTAAAGTTTGATCTGGTTTGTGATATTGTTATATGAATCACACCGTAGTGTTGAATGTTTTCGGCTACATACTTTTTTTGGCAAGAGTATCATAGTTTTTGGAGATCTGCTCGATATTTACTTAGCTAAAACATAATTTGCGTTTGACAGTGAAAGCGTTTTGTTCACTTTAATTCTACTTTTTAAACACCTAGTATTTGGTTGTCTGGTGAGACAGTTTTCCCACCACAAACATGCATTGCTCGCTCTGCTTTAAAGCGCACATGAGGATGTGAATTTGTATGGTTTATTTTATTCATTCAGCTTCTGTTTAGAGGTGGAACGAGACAGGTTTTTTAAGTTCGAGACGAGACTCGAGACACTGTCTTGTAAAAATTCGAGACTCGAGACACGAGACAGTAAAATAATGAGCATTTGGTGATGATTTCACTACACAAGTACTAGCTACTTGGTATATATAAAATTAATAAAACTATTTTTAAATTGAATTTTTTCCTGGTGTAAACGATTTAAATACAACATTTTAATAGTGATATGCATGTAGTTTTTGTAAACAAAAGTGACACAAACAGCTCTAAAATACCGAAGTTATATATTCTAAGAATTTTGAGCTTGATTGATCATAATTATTATAAACATATTGCTTTGTACATGTATATTTTTACCATCTATTGAATAGTTCTTACTTTTTAATGTAATGTGTAATGAAACCGATAGCCGTCGCCATAGAGTTATCTCCCCCTAGAGTGATAACTACCCTAGCGTTTCCGGTGCCATCAAGGAGAGTTTGGGCCACGCCCATTTTTGTGCTAGTCACTCGTAGTGATTGACAGAACAATAGCATCAGCCATGAGAATGATCATTAATTTGCACAGTTAAGATAGTAATTATTGCTCATATTAAAGAGATGATAATTATAGTTTATTACTCTAATATATGCTTATTATTTAAAGCAATTCAATACTTACATGACTTGCAAAGACACTGAATAGACAGTGTTAAGTAAGTGAGTTAATGCAATCAGTTACTCATAGATAAGATAGATGGTCGTACTGAGGTTGTATTACATTAGTGTGATGGAAAGCTAATTGACTGCTATCAACCATGAGCTGTACTACCCGGCGTTGCCTGAGTAATAAAGAAGTCTTTGGACAGAAAATTTATTTTTACATATTATAACATCCTGTATACAACATTTACCATTCTAACTTTTAAACTGTATTCCCTGGTTGCAAAGTGGAACTGTAAATGTTAGGCAACTCGTTATGAACACCTGGGGGGCGGTGACAGCCCCAACAGGGTTCGGGGCAGCACCCCGAAGCTCTAGACCTTTTAAGCATCAACAACCCTCAAAGTATGCATAAAGGCAATCAATTGTAAGCATCAAAATCTATATAAATATATTGTTTATGGTTCATAGTAAGCAAAACGTTTTCTTTATTCAACGACCAATATAAAACTCATGACACTACAGATTTCTGTAAGGGACATTGACAGAACAAGAGCTATTACTTATTTATTGCAATAGCTCTAGGTCTGTCAATGTGTCGATGACACAAATATTTCATAACTGATTCTGTATCTCTTTCAACATCTTTATATATCTTTGTGAAATATTAGAAGATTATTTAGCCGAGCCTGCTCCATGGTGCTCCTCGTCGATGTTTTGATTTGCTTCATTGCAGAAAAAGGATCTCTCACTCACTACATAACTGGCAGTCAAAACCAATACTAGATTAGTGAGCCTGGAAATTAATGAAAATGCAAGTTTGGGGTCTTCACACCCCTTCTCCCCAATTAAAAGCAATAAAGTTCAGTTTATAAGTCTTAACAAAGTCTTACAAGATCACTCATTTGGCGAAATCACCACGGAGACATTAGTAGTAGAATGCTAGTAGCTAATAGATTAGTTATTGGAATTTCCAACCGGTCTTGGAATTTCCAACTTGGAAATTCCTTCACAGCCAGTAACAACCATTCTGCAGCGGTGTGAGCAGGTCATTCTCACATTCCTGGACCCTATGTTTTTGACTCAAAAGTGTGTAGTCGCTAAGCTAGAAGCATTGGTGTTCAAAAGCCTGATGGAGGATCAACCAGCCAAGCTTTTTACACACCAATGTGAGCTGGTTGAGATGAAGTTGGAACATAGGCTCCAGCTTGTGAGAATGGTAGCCAGCAAATATCTTGACATCAGGATAAAGCACTACATCACAAAGCACAACAGGCTGATTGTAGAGGGAGGGAAGAGGAAGGAAAGATCAGTTCTCTCATGACTGATAATTTATAAACACCAGTAATATATACATATATATACATATATATATATATATATATATATATATATATATATATATATAGTCAAACATGGATAACTCGCTCACGGATAGCTCGAACACATGGTTAATTCGAACGGTTTCTTTGATCTGTTCCCACGTAATGATAAATTGCTATAGATAACTCGAACTCAACACTGTTAATTCGAACTGTTTTTTTGCCCAACGGCTACCGAAACGGTTGTTATCGCTTTAGAAAATCACTTTATTCACAGTTATAGAGGTAAACCTCATCTTTTCGTAATTCATAAGCGTCGTTATTACCACCATCGGCAAAATATTTTTGTCAACGACTTTTCTAAAGGTTTGGTGAAATTTGATTTATACTGCTATACGATGAATAGCACGGGTCAGCCGGGTCACGCGCGCAAGGAATTTCGCCACGCACATACAAAACAAAAACAGCATGTTGTTTTCATTTTGTACGTGCGTGGCGAAAATCCTTGAGTGCGTGACCCGGCTAGCCCGTGATGAATAGTTTTCCGACGTTGATTCCGTGTTGAACCAACGTCGGAATGTTGAATGTTTAAAACGTCTTAAAAATTGTTGTAATTAAACGTATACGTTGTCTTAGCTAAAAAAAAACTATTCATCGTTTGACCTAAACACAGAATACGTGTGTACATTCAATAAGTATCCATTCAAAAAGCGTGAGTGATATACAATGTACCGTAAAACCTCGTAAAACTTTTAATTGAACTGCCTTGGAGTGTTGCTCTTAATGAATCCCAGGTAAAGTAAGGTAATCTTTGCATAAACTTCAAGAAAAATTGGCAAAATTGATCGTGGGTAAAACGCTCAAAAGAAAAAGATGTCTTTTCTTTTGAGCATTTCAACAACGATCAAGTTTTGCCAATGTCAATCTAAAAAACGTCCTGGCAATAACATCACCTCAAACAACAAACCAATCTCAAGTGATAGAAAAATCTCTATACTTTTTGATAAAAACGTTTTAAACTTTACATTAGAAGCATTTAATTTGAAACAAGCCATTTGTGCTTTTGATTTATATTATAGTTTGTATATGTACATGTATCTACTAATAAATAAGTAAATACATGGTCTTGTGACAGTGCTCTGATAACTTGAACGCTCTGATAATTCGAACACTTTTGCTCGGTCCCGTGAAGTTCGAGTTATCCATGTTTGACTGTATATATATATATATATATATATATATATATATATATGCGACATAATCATGTCGCAGGTGTTGTGTATAGAAGTCTATGTGATGAGTATGGCCTTAATAAACCACAACACTGGTGGGAAGCTCCTGGTAAGGTCAATGAAAATGACCGCGCTAAGATCCTCTGGGACTTCTACATCCAAACTGACAAGCATGTCCTAGCAAACCAACCAGATATAGTGGTGGTAGACAAGGAGAACAAGAGGGCTACTATAATAGATATAGCGGTACCCAATGACTACAATATAGCCAGCAAAGAAAAAGAAAAGGTAGAGAAATATCTCCCTCTTGGAGAAGAAATTGAAAAATGCTGGAATGTAAGAACAACTGTAATCCCAGTAGTCATTGGGGCACTGGGCGCAATAACACCGGCGCATAAAATGTGGCTTGCCCAAATACCAACAACAATCAACTCAGGTGAGTTGCAGAAAAGTGCGCTATTGGGAACAGCTAAGATCTTGAGGCGAGTGCCCAAACTCCCAGGTCTCTGGTAGGAGACCCGAGTTAGAGCAGAATTTACCACCCAGACGGGTTAACCGGGGTGAGAAAACAATTATATAGATATATATATATATATATGTATATATATATATATATGTATATATATATATATGTATATATATATATATATATATATATATATATATATATATATATATATATATATATATATATATATATATATATATATATATGTATATATATATATGTATATGTATTGGGGTGCAGTATCTGAGTATCTATCTACTGATTGCATTAACTCACTTACTTAACACTGTCTATTCAGTGTCTTTGCAAGTCATGTAAGTATTGAAATGCTTTAAATAATAAGCATATATTAGAGTAATAAACTATAATCATCATCTCTTTAATATGAGCAATAGTTACTATGTGCAAATTCATGATCATTCTCATGTCTGATGTTATTGTTCTGTCAATCACTACGAGTGACTAGCACAAAAAAGGGGCGTGGCCTAAACGCTCCTTGTTGGCACCGGAAACGCTCGTGTTGTTGAATGCACAGTTATCACTCTAGGGGGAGATAACTCTATGGCCGTCGCTCTACAAAGAAATACCGCAACTAAAAGAACACACGATAACACTTTCATTCTTATCGTTTCATTAATGTTAAGTTTTGTTTGTGTATTAGCTTTAGTATGTGAATTATATTTAAATTGTACTCATGAAATTATATTAATTACTGTATACATGCACATGTAGGTATATTCTTATATTGAGCTAACAAAACGTCATTGTTAACCCGAACACGGACTATGGTCGACACGGCCTTTCGTTCGTTTCTCCGTGTCCGGGCAAGTTTTACCCGCAATTGGTAGTATATACGTAAAAGAGGCTCAAATTTTATGAAGGGCAGTGGGTGTTTAGACACGATACGATAAAATACAGACATTTTACCCGCAAAAGTCTTATTTATTAAATTGGATTATCCGAAGAGTAATTAGATACGACCCGGTATCTGTTTTAAGGAAACAGAAACGAACTAAAATATAACAGGGCCGTTGTCCGGACTACATGATTAGACTCAGTGGCCAACATAATCAATAGCAACAGGTAGTAACGGACCGGGTATAACTTTAAAGGCAGTTGCCTGCAATCCATTACAATATATGGAGTTGTTGCTACCGCAAGAAGCCATGTTTTAACAACCGTGCGCAAGCGCTTTAGTTCTATTTCCTGTCTCGAGTTTGGCAATAGTTAAGTCGAGACGAGACCGATACGAGACGAGACAGGTCAATACTTGAGACGTCTCGTGTCTCGTTCCACCTCTACTTCTGTTTAATGGTGTGTTAGATAAAACAATAAGAATTTTGTGCAAGTTAATAAATATGTGGCTTATGCCCATTATTTCAACTACTAACATGCACTGATGGTGGTCCCTTAAATGTGGTTAGAAAAGTAAAGCTTTATGTAGTTAACAGCAGGTTTGATATTTGAAAATGTTATTTTCAGCTTCCAAAAATTGATCTGAGAGTTGAAAGTTTAATTGACTTTTACAATAAAAAGTGATAATGAAAACTAAAGTGGAAGTTAAAAAAAGATTACGAGTCCAAGCACATAATGATAAACTAAGTAGAGGCAAGTTAATTTATTAGCTGTATAAATTGTTCACACATAAAGTAAAACGGGGTGTTCGAAATTCAAAGTTTCAAAAAATTCAAAGAGTATCTGTAGTGACTAAGAAATGAAGAAGAAACGAGGTTGGTCTAATATGCCAGTAAGACTGCTTTTTCATGACTTCCAGCTTTTCCAGCTCTCAAAAAAATTAAATTGCATATCAAATCAATTTTAGGATGAATTGTCGGTCATTACCACAAATATCTAGTTTTAAAGTTGAAGTAGATATGGTATTGCTACATGTACCAGGGCTAACAGATTCATTGAGTAACTCAGTTGTTTTGCTTTCCAAGAAACAGAGATTTAAAATATTGAAAAACAACTCACTATATATTTAATTTTGTTTCTAAACCAGGATGGCTCTGAGTCAGACTGTATTTGCATTTGTACTCAATACATATGGTAGCCAGTAAGTTTGGTAGAAAAATATTGCAACAGTTTCCCACTGTTATTGTAGAGTGTCAAAATTAATTCTTTCGAAGGGATAAATTTTTATGCATACAGATGGTTTTAAGATTATACTATTTATGAGTGCATAAAGTGTTTGTAGTAACTGCTTGTTTCCAAGAAACAAGCAGTTACTAGTAAGAAATCTTGTTTGTACCTAAGGGTATCCTAAGTTCAATGACATATGCTATTGATAAATCAGTATCAATTACCTTGTCAATTTTCTCCCTTGTCAACTTTTTTTATTTGTACTATAACAAAAATTCACTCAAAAACTGTTGCTGACACTGATTTGGTTGGTTGAGCTGCATATAAAACTGCTGTAAGTAAAAACAGACCTGCTTTGAAGTATTTTAGTTGGTATTACAAAACATCAAACTATTTCAACTCAAGATAATTGCAGCAAGTTTCGGCCGCGCAACTGGTTCCAACTGGTTTGCAACTGGTTCCAACTGGTTCGCAACTGGTTCCAACTGGTTCCAACTGGTTTTTCAACATGGTTCCTATTAGAACCAGGATGAAAAATAAAATATGAAAAATGATGACATTAGCAACAAATATTGCATAAATGAGTTTTTAAATAAATGTATATCTTAGACCAAAGAAGTTACAAAATGTAAAACCATTGTTAATAACTTGACAGTGCTTGCTTCTTTATTTTTCAGATTTATTCTTAGAGGCAACTTAAATGTTGTACAGTAGATTTTGGTGTCTGAGCGATTGATTAATTATTCTTATGAGTGACACGCATTTGTTCTTGAAGTTGGCTAACTTTAGATACACATTTACACTTCATCCCATAAATATCAGAAGCAATTATACAAATAATGGGAAGAAGTGCCATGACCCCAAAAGGATGTAGTTCAACGTTAAATGTTAGTGACAAATTTCTTCTCTGTTCGTCTTTGCGGATTGCCACAAGTTTAGTATCAGGCGGATGAAGTTTGTTTTGATGCCCTTTTACTATTGCAATAAAGCTTACCCCAACTTTTGAGTAGTGAAAGAATTTTCGGTTTGAACTGTCATATATGGAATGTTTATCTACATAACCTACTTTGCAGTTGTTAGGAATTTCTAAGTCAATCCTGTTTTCTAAATCCATGGACCCGTTAGCCAGCAGCAATATCGTGTCTGTGAGAGGGTTTCTAATGAACAGTTTAGATATGTTATCAGTCTCTATAATGTACCGAGGTCTGTTGCAGTTGTCAAACAATCCATAATAATCAAGCGTTTTTATGCTGGTCATAGTTGCTAATTTTTCAAGGCAGAATTGTGCAGGATATCTGTTGACAGTTAATTGGAAGTGTTTAAGGTAATCACCAGTCAGCATTTCTGAAATATCAGGTAGTTGTTGAGATTGCGCTCGAGTTCTTCCATCAATAAATCTAGGGTCAAGCAAGCCAATCATAACCAGTTTTCCAATGAGAGAGAGGCCAACCTTGAAGTCTATTTGTTGTTTGATATCACTCAATTTATAAAGTTTTGTAGTGTCTTTGTACTGTTGTTCTAGTGTAGCTAAGACTACTCGTGACCTTGGTTCACATATCAAGAACTGTCGAATTTTTCCATCTGCAGGTAGACTTTCAGGAATTGGTAATGCTTTATAACTTACATGTTCAATGACATCTCCATTAGGAAGTTCGAAGTTTACTTCTCGAAACGATTTTTCTCCAATGAGGCTTAGGACAAGATTATGAGTGGTACAGAGCTGCAGATGCGCTGCTGGTATACTTGAATCAATGATGACATCAAATGTTACCAACTTCGTGCTGTTTGAAAATGAAATGTTTAAAGTTGTACTTATTTGACTACTTGACTCTTTTTTTTGGGTTTTCAGCTGTACTTCATGCATGTTAGAAAAATCTAAAATTTCCATATTTTATCTTATTAAATTGATTAAAACGAGTTCAAATTTTAAGGCACTTAATATCCTATTCCAAAAATGATGCAGACATTCGCAAAAAAAATTTAAAATCATTGTTGGTATTCGAACATTGCTTAAAATGTTATGCATTTAAATAAATAAATAAAATCGTTTTAAATTTTTTGTGGTGTTATCTAGCTGCATTATTTTGATTGCTGTAGACTGTAATTCCAACCCGGATATAGAAAATGAATTACTTAAGAAATGTTAACAGCCTGACACCATTCTAACTAAAAATAAGTGATTAAAAATAGAAAATTTAATTGAGATTGCTAAAAGCAGGATAAGACTGTGGATATATTTAGGACTCTCGATATATCTGAATAATGAGCAAGGCTACGGATATATTTGTGACTAAATCATAGTAAATATTTCTACTAACTAGCTGTGACAAAGATTTTGCCATGGTAGAAGATGGCTGTGACCTATGTAAGTTGAATAAAGATAGAAGCCTCCATATGTATGCAGAATTTTCATTATGTTACGTGAAACAGCTCATGAAGCTTCTAATGAGCTGTATATAAGCAGATAGATAGCAATGGTATTGTCAAACCTATCTTATGTAAGCAGCCTAGCCTAAGCTTCAAAGAAACCCATTTGACTTGTCAGCATCTTCCTAATATTGGCTGGTTAAACACTAATCAACCGATATGATTTTATGAAGCCTTCCCCAGTCCTTTCTTTTACATCAGAAACTGGTAGGTGGAGAATGACTTTGCGACACAGAAAAATCAAATGTTAAAAATTTCTTATAATAAGCTTGATTCTTTGATGTTGAAATTAAAACAGGAAGCAACTTTTGTTAAACTAATAACAGAGAATCACACACAGGTTGGGAACATCAACAATCACACCAGACAAACGGCAAAAATGTGACATTAATTTTGGAGCCTTGAGCGTTGCATGATGCTGAAACACAAGTAACATCAAGGGAAAAAGTGGGCTTCACCATTTATGGAAGTAGAAATACTGCAACTGAATGCAGAAAACTCACAAATACAAAAACGCACGACTTTTTCTGTCAAAATAAACTTGTTTCCAAACCATGCTAATGATTGGGTTCAATGCCAGTGTTGGACAATATCACTCAACATGACCTGCTGTGATAGATAAGCATGACTGTGGGAAGCTAATCACCAATTCCCAGCTTGTTCTCTCAATTCTTCTTTCAAAGAAAACTCAAACTCTGCATTGCCAACACACTCTTTAAGGGCAGACCAGCTCACAAATGCTCACTGATGCATTTGAGAAGTAGGAGCTGGCACTTAAATAATTTGGCTATCACTTGCCACTGAAATCTTTCAGACATATTGGACATAATAAGAATAAAAGGGGCAAACTGCTGTACTGACCACCTCTTGATAAAAACTAACGCTAAGCTTAAAATTAAGAGACATGCAAAAGTAAGAACATATTGCCAGTAGCTTATGTCTAATGACTTTGGAAAATAAAGTGAAGTGAAATATAGAGTTGGCTCTCTTGAAAAACAAGGCAGAAATATTTCAGGGGTAGATAAACAGTTCTAAGTTTTAAAGAGACTGTGCGATGCATCAACAGAATACTTAAGGCCTGTTACCAGAAAAAGTTAAGATTGGTTAGTTGAGAGAACATCGATGAGCTTCATAAGCTTATTGACAACAGAAACCACAATCACCACGCAATTGATATTAAGTGGGTTTTTAAAGCAAAGTGTGACAATGAGGGAGATGTTGATAAATGCAAAAGTTGACAAGTAGCCAGAGGCTTTGAACAAAAAGCAGGCATTAATTAGAAAAGACATACGCTCCACTAGTAAACCATCCATCCTTAAGAGTCTTATCGGCATACAGCAACAGCAAAGAAATGATTATCTATCAGATGGATGTGGTAACAGCATGTTAAATGGAACCCTGAGCAAGATATTTTTTATAAAAAAACCAGAAAGATTTGTGGTACCATGTCAAAAAAGACTTGTTTACAAGATCAAGAAGTCACTGTATGGCTTAAAGTAATAATTGAGGTGCTGGAACACATTGCTAGACAACTTTCCAAAATCTCAGAATTTTAACACATTTATGTACAAACCTGTGATGAGCTTAAGACTATTATTGCTTTTGATGTTGATGACCTTGTATCATGTGCAAGAATGAAAAGGAGCCGGTGAATGTACAACCAGCCCGTGCTAACACATTTTGAAAGAGGGAATTGGGTGATAACTAATATACTTATTGTCTAGGATTCTAGGTATATCAGCTCTATATAAATGTGAAACTTTCAAACTTAGCCAAACGAACTACTTGAAATGACTTTAAAAAATAAGGTATGAATAAATCAAACTCAGTTTCAACACTTGCTGCTGTTTATGTCAAACTAGTGAGATCTGACAGCAGCAAACCAGTTGATAGTGTAAATTAATAGTCAGTGATGATTATTAGTCGAGCCTGCTATATCTAACCATGGCAGCACTTTCAGATATTCAGTAGGATTGCTCTCCAGGCTTTGTTCATGTCTCACTGAAATGCATCTCACAGCTGCCAAGCACATCTTGAGATGCTTAACGGATACAGCTGGCTCTGGACTTAATTATAGTAATTTGAGGGGCGATGATACAGAAGATTGTCACTTCTCCAGTAGAGTAGTATTTCTCAATGCAGGTAGACTAGTCAGCTAGTTGAGTAAACAGCAAACTAGGGTAGCACTTTCGACGCTGAACCTAAGTATATAACCCTTTTGAAGGTATAAAAGAAGCTGTGTGGCTGCAGCAACTGTACAGTAGTGTTGATTTACTATTATCTTGCTCTACTACCATCAATGTAGACAAAATTTCAGCTGAGGCTATCGAAAACAATCCCAAAAGCAGTAAAAGGATGAAACATGGACATTAAGTACCATTATGTTAGATATAGATACATATATATATATATATATATATATATATATATATATATATATATATATATATATATATATATATATATATAAATATATACATGTATTTATAAAAAAAAAATATATATATATATATATATACATGGAATGGATGCTGCACAGTTCGTTACAGAGTGCTCAATGATAAATCAGAGCTAAATTATAAAATATGTAAAAGTAGAACTTCACTCTATAAATTAAACATTTTATTACTAATAGGTTCATGTAGTACAATAAGTATCACACTCGTCAGATGAAATGCTTAAAATAAATCTCATACATGAGTAATATGCTGTTATACAGAGTTAGATAAGCTGATGATGGGGGTTATAGAAGGGTATGAGGTTATGAGGGTACAGAAGCCAAAAGCCAAATAATTAAGTGATACAATTGCGTAGCAAGAACTTAGATGAATGTCTGCATGATGACAATATCTTGCTACGTTTATTAAGAGTGCCTAGTGATAGTCTGTAGATAATATAGAATTTCTCCCATAAGCATAAGTTGCACTTGCTGGAGATAGTGTTGTATGCTTTATCATGTCGTAGAATTTTCCATGATATTGTGTAGTTGGTATTATTGTCATTTAGTGAGTTTCTCTTAGGTGGGTGGTTAAAAGACGCTTTATGGTTTGTGACTCACGTCTTTAAAGTATTCTCTGTTAGTCCGATGTAGGTTTGGTCTGGTGAATTGATGTTGGTTTTCACAGAAGCCTGGTATATTAATGATGTTTTCAAGCATTCTCTATTCATCGGACACTCTTCTCTTTTTCTACAGTTGCATGTTCTGTCTTTATTTCGGTGTTGGTAGTCAGTATAGTTTTCTTGTGAGCATTGATGGACTCTCTTATATTATTCATACAACTGTAGCTAATTTTGATAGTGTTGATGTTGAATATTTTAGGTAGTGGGTGCCTTGTTGTAATTTCCTTCCTGACTAGTTTGATGAGGAGTTTACCAATAAGATATGAGATGGCGTATTAGATTCATTTTAGACATTTTATCTGAAGAGTGTGATACTTATTGTACCACATGAAACTATTAGTAATAAAATGTTTAACTTATGGAGTGAAGTTCCACTTATACATATTTTATATATATCTATATATATATTTATATAGGCATTGTGTAAAATGTATATATATATATCTATATATAAGATACTTTACTTTACTTACCTGGTAAGTAAATGTATATTCATACATTTACTTACCAGGTAAGTAAATGTATGAATATACAATTTACTTACCTTTTTTCAGCTACTGACAGTTTCCTGCTAGTGCAATCCTCAGGCTGTAGACTTCAACGGGCACAAGATGGTGACTTTTCAAACACCCCACTCTTTCATGTGATTGGAGGGTTTGAATTGTTTGCTTTAAATATATTGCAAATCAGCTTTTTCATGTTTTCAACTTATTTAGGTGTGCAAACAGCAAGCTGTTTAACTAAACCAGCTTTCTAACACCAATAATGTGAAATAGGTCTGTCTAAAGCATGAAACTTTTTGAGGCTCAAGGTTGAACCATCTTAACTACATGTAGCTGTTGGCCAGTTACCGTGTGACACTTCTAGCAAAAAGAACAATACCTGCTAGCAAGATGGACTGAGTACTTTAGCAAGCTACTGAATAAGACTCAAAAGATTAAAAAAAAATCTTCTAGCAGATTTGATACTAGCCCCAATACAATATCGAATAAACAACTTTCCTAAAATAGTTGAGATCATTGAAGCAACTGAAATACTGAGCAAAGGGAAGTCACATGACTAGTAAGCAATCTATTCTGAGGTCATTAAACGACCAGGGCACAAACTGAGAGTGCTCTTCATGGGACAATAGAAGAGGCATGGAAAGCTGCTATAGTCAATCATGACTGATTTGTGATCAGCTCGTAACATTCTTTAAAAAGGGAGACCCTGAGGTGCGTCACAACTACAGAGGAATTTCATGACTACTTTTTCCTGGAAAAATCTGTGCGCTTGTCTTTTTTACTAGGTTGACATTATATGCACAAGGCTTCTCACTTGAGAATCAGTATGCATTTTGTATGGGAAAAGTTACACCAGAAATAACATTTGTAATAATGCAAATCTCAGAAAAACGCTTCAAACGAAACATTTTTCTGTATATGGTTTTTTACTAACCTACCCAAAGTGTTTCATGCTGTTAACTGGTCAACTTACTCAAACATCTTACAAAAAATGTCATTTCTAGTCACTTTACCAGCCTAATCAATGTTCCACACACCAACTTAAAAGTTCAGTCCAGCTAAAGGCAAAATGATCAAATCCATTCCAGGCCAACAATAGTGTTACACAGGGTTGTCTGTTTGATCCAACACTATTTTCTGTCTTTGTTACAGTTTTTCTTCAACATGCTTTTGGCAACTATGGCAATAGGTACAAAGTAGGCTTTGAGAAAATCATTTCAAGGTAAACAATCATAACTCTGCAACAAAAACATGAAATATCCTAGTTAAGCAACTCGCTATTGCTTATAGCGCTGGCTTTGTTTCACACACTGGTCATGATACGCAGGAAATAGTCAGTGTCACAAAGTGGTGATGCAATTTGATAGGTTCGAGATATCTGGTGTTGTGATTGTATCCTGATGTCTGCACAAGGCTAAGAGTTAATAGTCCAGGTGTAATATTGCGGCTAACTATGTATAAGTAATATAGTGTCTATATAATAATATGCCGAGGATTGCAGTGAAAGTATAAAATAATTCTTTATTGCTGACTTGTAGACATGTACAATGTAAACTGAATTGTTATGAACTGCCTTGTATTAGCTGCAGTCAGACTATTTATACCTTCTTACAATTATTCTAGAAAATTCCAGAAAATCCATTCAGGAAAAATCTAGTAATAGAACAATACTCTAAATTTATGATCATGACTCATCAAAACATGTACATCTACATATATAGAAGGCTAATCATAATCCAATGAACTACTACTGTATGATTCATCAGCGTATTGCGCAATAGTTATTGTCACGCTATTACTTTGTTTACTATACTACATGTATACTATATACAGTACTCAGAATGTGTGACAGTCAGCAAATTTGTTAGATCTATTAAAGTGCTTGGGCTTCAAATAAACATCCAGAAAATGAAAATGTGGTTCCAGCTGGTCACTAGAATACATGGCATTGGTCATAGTATTTAAATCAACAATGAACATCTTATCAGGGTGAAAAGGCTCCAACATCTCTAGTCGACAATTATGAGTAACAACAAAATGGACGATGAGATAAATACTAGGTTTTTTCCATGCTTTACCTTGTTTTAGATGACTAAAAATAAAATTGTGTTATAACAAGGCTTTGAGCTTCACAACCAAACTCTTGGTTTATCAGGCCTTCATTTTATCATATTTGTTATATAAAGCAGGGACCTGGCCAGCATACAAGCTAGCTGCTTATAAAGTTAACACATTTTTGATGAAACATCTACATCAGATTTCAAATGTGAGGTGGTGAAATTTCATCTCAAATGAAGATATTCTAACACGAGCCGACTTACCTAGGATGTATGAAATTGCTTTGACAATAAAACCACACACTGATGATGAAGATTTTGAGTTGCAAAGACTACAACAAACAAGTAATTAAGGTTGAGGAGTTCTGTTAGAAACACATATTGTTAAACGAAGGAACCCTAACATGCAATACAGAACCGCTAGTCATTTCGACACAAAGGCATGCTCTTCCAAATAGGCAACTTTAACCACAGATCTAACAAAGTAGGAATAGTTTTGGTTTCAGGCTTTGCAATGATGCTCCGGAGGCTATCTAAACCTGAAGATGAATGCAAGAAGCTATACAGAAATATAAGCATTAAGCAAACATATATCAATATTAACATCGTTATATGTGCAGTGCACACAGATCTATGTAATTGATATAAGTATAATCTAGTAAAACACTTGAAAAGTTAATGATAATGTTAATAAGAATGACCAAGCTAAACTTTTTTTAGGCTTCTAAACTAGAAACAATAAGCTTGTCTTGTCACAAATCCAGATATTTAAGTGATGGAAAACGTTAGCAAAAAGCATCATCGAGCTTGTGTAAAAATCACATTCTTTAGATCAAAGTAAAAATCTAGAATGCACGATGATTCAAAATTCTCAAGACTTGTTAAGTTGTATTTACTCCTAATTTCTTTGTCTTCGTTTGAAATATTTGAAATATCATTTGAAATATTCCACTGAAATATTTCAGTTGTTGTCTCCTCTTGATATTTGTTAGTTTCTTTTTTCATTCAGCAATTTTATCTTTAGTTTTTTTTATCAAGAAAACTACAAGAAGACCTAAAATAATTATAATGCAAGTTATCTATATTGGCTTTTTTTACATTTTCCTCACATTTTTCTCATATTTTTAATTTGACATATATACCACCAGGAACTAATGGTAAATACTGGTAATACCCAACCAACTTGACTCAGCATACATTCTACTTCTTCCGGTCTTTGATTTTTAAACTTGGACGTGAGAATCTAAAAATATGGTGAAACTTTTTCACATTTGTGAATCAATGCTTCAAATAAGTTATATATGAATGTAGTAAACTTAAACACCTCGACTATAACAAAACTTTTTGCACTTGACCCTCTTTAATCTACAATTTATTTGTCTGTTTGTACATATCAATTGAGAGCGAGCTGCCAACATCTATGGCTAATGGTGATCAGCAATTGGAAAGCCTTCCGTTGTTTGTTGTAACTTATTTTAACACGATTGTTGTTTGGTTGAATTACTTTCAGCGATGTTGAATGTTAAGGTTTTTGGCTCTCAGCACCTATAGTCGATAACTCTAATTTCAAAAGTAGTTAACCCTGATCAACAAATCTCAATCAGGTAACATAATTTTTTTGATCTACTAATAGTTGTCTTCTGCTTATTATGCAACTTTTAACTGCCCATTAAATACCTTTCATTTTTACAAACATGCATATAGCTATTTCATCACAGAATAGTTGGTTTGTGAGGCAACGAGTAGTTATCAACATGTTACTCCAAAAGACTGAAATTCATCATGGCAGATCAGAATTACAGTGTCTTCTTACATGTATTTTGCTGATTTCATCATCCTCTGACCGGTTCACACTTTCTAAAATTCACCGTTTCATGCAAAAAAATAGCAAGCGCAAGTTTTCAATCGCGGTTTGAACCAATTTCGGTTTTTAACTTTTAGTTTCTAAGTATCTTACAAAAACCCATAGAGAAGCATGATTATTTGGCTTCATAACAGTAAGTAGTGATGAGCCCTTAAACAATAGGAGGTAAGAGGGTTTTTTAAAACTGGTGAAAAGCCTGAGGCAGTCTGATTATGTAGAGCCAACATGACTTTTTTACTCTATGTACAAAAGAAAAGATATATACATTAGTTTAGTTGGAAGCTTGCCAAGTAATATCTAGTCAGGGACAATGAAATCTCCAACGTTAAAAATATGGAGAGCAGAGAAAGAATTTAAATAAATCTTTTGTCAAAGGCAAGCAGAAAATTTCAACTTCATAATCAAAGTTACACTTAGAAGTTTTCAAAATATTCTTTACAGTAAAATAAACTGTGACACTGTGTAATCGTAGCTATGATGCTGCTCAAGTTTCTATAATAATCTGGACAACAAATGTTACTACAGCTTTTTCAAATGCTTCTTGTGTTAAGAATAAAACTTCGTAGCCTTCATTATCAATCGTATTTGTTGTGACTAAATGAAAATTGGTTGATAAATTGTGCTTCGCGAGCCTCATTGTAAGTGTTTTATGAATTCGTTTAAACAATTTCAACAACAAAAAATGAATAGAAAGATTTAAAAAAATGTAACCACTAGCTTTTTTTAAAGATTTTGTTAAAGTTGTACATAAAATTTCTAAAAGCTAATACCAATACTGCTTGTCAGAATTTTTGCTTAACCTTTTGTCACTGTTAACCCTAACAAGAAGATTTTATTTGCTCATTTCTAGCATTCTAATCTTACATAGTCTTCTGACTAAAGAAATATGTGCAAATTCCAACAAAACCTAACTGCTTGTTTTGATGTTAGCATCCAGTGCATTATAAAGCTTTTGCTTATAATAATAATGCAAATTCTTTCAAACAAATGAAATTTTGAGCCAAATCTTAACGCTTTGGAAAGCCCATTTTTATTTTTTATTTTTATTTTTTATTTTTTATTTTTCGCTTCAAGAAGCACTAAATATATTGCTGCAAAATGTTTAATACTGTACCAGCATCAGTAGTCATACAGTCTATAATCTATACAGTAGTCATAAAATAGCACAATTATCATTAATAAAAAAAGAATTATAGAAAATTTCATGTCAGAATATTCATAGTAAATCTTGGGGTAAAATCTAGCTTATGTATATGATGGATAACTCAAAGTATAAGGTAAATCTAGCAAAACTTGCTTTCCCATTTGCCAATATGTAAATTTAAATATATTTTTTTCTTTCAATGTTGGTGTCTGTGTTTGTTTAACTATTGCTGTTAAAATCTTGAAAGAAAGAATTGTTACTACAGAAGATTCGATCTCGGAGCCTCTCATTTACCTGCCCAATGCTTTACCAATTCAGCAACACAAGTTTGATAGATTCATTAAGCAATGTTGTTGTTATATGGTAGCAAAAATGCTACCACTTTCTGTTACGATGCAGAATATTGTAGTAACATAATATAGAGGGTAGCTTTTATTGGTATGCTTACTTAAATTAGTCATTAGTAAAAAACTTTATTCAAAAAAACTTGTAGTTTGCTCATTGCAATAGTGATAAATTGATGGAAGTTTCAACAAATTACATAAACCTATGTATAAACAAATTATATGTTAGCAAAACAAAAAACTAATAAGACAACATATTGACTGCCTTTCTATCCTACAAACAGAAACTTTGATGTACAGTGTCGGTATGGTGATCAATATACAAAACTATCCTAACATGGTTTCTATACTATCATAATTTACTCATATGTTGTAACTCATTCTTTTACATTTTATCTGTAATTTCCATGGCAGAAATATTTTTATTTATGAGATATATGAGTTTTTTTGGAATTACTGAAAAACCTGAAAGCATTTAAAAAATTAATTCTTTCTGTACTGAAACCAACAATATCGTTATAACAGACTTGTCTCACGGTACCAAGCTGCAAAATTCTAACAGAATTCTACTCCGCTAGACTTTTTTAATTTTTTTTGTTTGGAAAAAATGCATTATAATTTTTTATTTCTGACTGGAGCAGTTACGATAGGATTTTTACTACAGTTTTCAGGCTGTAAATAGTGCCTATTACAGATGTGCAAGGATTACGCATCACAGAGACTTGATCATTATTTTTGGAAAGCTATTTAACATGGATGCACTCGATTATTCAAGCTTCGCAAAAAGATTTGTTTGTCAAAAAAAATTGACCGGTTTGAAAGTGAAAAAGAGGATTTCAAGTCAGAAAAACAGTTGAAATGACAATGAAGATAAAAAAGATTAAAAAGGTGAATCATGTTGCGAGAGTGAGAGTAAAACAGCTGGCATTATAACATGGGATAATAGATGAATTCAAAGAAGAGCTCATTAAAAACCAAAATAGTTACATTTTTATGACTGCTGGGCAGAAGTGTAAGTTTGATCTCCGAAACAGGTAAGTACATTTAATTATTTAAAGTTTTTCATAACATTAGCCATAATGAATGTTATAGATAACAAAACAACTAGATATAGCCTTTAAAAACATGACGATGCCTGGGAGCCTGGTGATGATGAAAATATTTAACAGGGTTTCGGTTTAGTTTTGTTTACTGGTGTTTTAAAAAAACACTCAATTATCCTGTTGGTCCAACAATCTTTTTTTTAGTAAAATGATTTCAAGAAGCAGGTTTTAAATGATTTTAAACAGCTTGAATTGTGCTGAAAAATCTGAAGATTTTGCTAGTAATAAATTATTCAAGCTAGAAACTACACTTGCCATGCTATGCAACTGATTATCACATGTTTGCTTTCTGGTAAATTTATATCTATAGATTTAGCATACTGGGTTGAAAAAGCTGGTTCAGCTACGAGTATATTCCTTCTAAAATATTTAGATTTAGAATGAAGTTATTTGCTCTCTTTGATGCTGTTTGTGGTTGTGTGCACCAGTTGACTGCATTCATCGTTGATGAGCGAGAGCAAGGTGTATGCACTGGTAGAGGATTAAAACCACAATATTTGCAAATTTGTATGTTAGCTTTTCAAGTGCTTTATTGCTTTGTATTGCTAGCTATTGTACATCCATTTGCTGAAATGTTGTCATCTAAGTTTTGTTTCACATTGGTATTCTTACTTTATATCACAGAGCACCCACCTAATCAATAAAATCGGTTCTCTTATTTTTCTGCAAACTATTAGTCTATGAACTGTTGTTTCTGTTGGTAATAAAAATCTTGCTTCTCGTATTTTGCTGCCTCACTAACTGTGTGAATGCAGGTACACACTTCGATTCTCTTTGTACACAACCAATCAATTTTTGCTGTAAACTGAAGCAAACATGTATGTCTCTGCTATGAGTTTACGTGCTACATCATCACATAAATCTTTAGCATCAAGAAATTCATAAAAATCTGCCAGCAAAAAATTATAAACACAAATATTTAGAACTCTGACTGTAAAATATTTACTAGCTGGCTGAAGAAAAAATTCTCAGCCAGTAGAAAAAACATTCAGTTTTTCATTACATAATCGATCGTCTATAGCTTTGTGCCAATTTGAATGTAAATTATAGCAAAGTTTAAGCAGCTATGTCGGGCATCTCTATTGCACTGCTCATCGGCATGGCGATATGAGCATTTTGAAAATTTGCATCTACAATGCATCAGAGCTCTTAACACCCCTTTCAAGGCATTTCGACGATAGATTTTTTTGCAAAATGTTGTAAACCAATAAATCAATGCAAGTATTTTTTATACAGCTATGAATAACAAATTTGAATAATTAGAAAAGTGTAGTGAAAATTGGCATAATAATGTAAAAGTTTAATAACTTCAACAAATTGGGCTTTGTGCTGTGAAGTATTTGTGAGCTGTCTACATTGAGAAAAATATTAGCTTTCTGAAAAATATGTTAACTTGCCTGTGCATAGTAATTTATGTATCTACCACAATTTTTATATAAGTTACTGCAGTTTTCATGTATTCAGTTTGAAGGCTCTAATCTAGTTGGCTCAGTATGCTAAGAATTTCCCAGCCGTAAGCACTCGATTGGAAGATGTTAACTATCTTTTAGAACATTGTCAACCTAATTGTAAGAAAAGTCCTTCCTTCTTCCTCACCCTCATTATTACTTTTATTAGTTTTTATATAACCAATAATCGCAAAAGTAAAAAACAAACAAAGTCTTCATGTGAATCGCTTGTCGATGAAAAATGAATGTGAAGTATAGTTTTAAGTTTATGAAGAAAACATGCTGATGGAACATTGTTTTAAAACTAAAAGTTTATCGATGTTTTTGAAACAGATTTTCCCAAGAAAAGCTTACAAGATACTAATATAAGATAACACATTATCATACTGTCCCCACTAGCTTCACCAGGTCTGAGTAAAATTTTATTAGCATAAAAATGCTTTCAAAGATAATCATCATTCAAAGATTCAAGATGTGTGGTTTTTGCCTGCGCTTAACCAATACAGACATGGAACAAGATTCTCGTGGACATATACAAATGACATAATTTTATTTACAGAGCTTAAAAACTATAGAGTCTGAAAATTGTGCTTGCAGTAAACATAATAACAATCTTTGACTGTTATAGCAAAGAAGATTTCAAATGAGTTGTTAAATAAAAGATTTGGTCACTGAAATCAGAAGACTGCTCTCTGACAAAAGTAACAACATTAGAAGCTCAAAGTGTTCACAGATGTCACCACGAAGTGGATTACAATTATTGAACTCTGACTGTTAAAATCAGGATTTGCAGTTGAGGAAAGAAGCTGATTCAATTCTACTTATTGTGTTTCCATATTGTACAGATTAAAGACTATTATATGGCGATATCAGCAACACCAGTTGACAAAGACAAGGAAAAGGCAGCATCTTTAAATGATCATGTTACTGTTTTGCTGACAGATGCATAGTGGAAGAAGTAGTGCATAGATATGGCATAGTGGAAGGAATTGTGCATAGATATGGCATAGTGAAAGGATTTGTGAGATTTAGTTATGTTTCTACCATCTCCCATACAATAACTAAACTTACAAACATCAGTAGATGAAAGTTTGGAACTTTTTTCTATTTCATATTTTTAGTGTAATTATGGTTATGCTTTTTTTTATTTACTTACTTTTTAAAATTTATTTACTCAAGGTGTTAAACATGCTGAAATATAAATATATTATTTACTAAAATTCTGAATATTATATGCCTTACAGGTAGTTGGAACTCAAATGAAAAATATGTGAGGAAACCCTCTGTTGATTGTTTCTATAGTTTCCATGACCAATGCCTTCGACTACCATTTTGGATGAACAGAGGCACAAGTGGATCGTTAGTTAGAGCCATATTAAATAAGAAACAAAATGAACTAATGTAGACCTAGCAACTTTGCCATATTTAAACATTGTACAACAAATGATCCAACTTTTTAAAAAGACTTTTAATAACTACAGAGACTGTCAAACTTTGAGCTTGCTGTTCCATGTGTTAACAATTTTGCAGCTAATCAAATCACCATCCTTATCTCAGTTACTAGGTAAGTGCTATTACATGGTATTTTTGTTGCATTCACCTTGGTTTCCACATTCATATAATTTTTTTTCTGTTTCGATTCAAACCTCGCTTTCTCAATCATTTTTGACTGACCACCATCAGTGATTGTTAAGATTTTTGATGCATATTAAATTTGATTTTACCGTAGACGCGGCTGGTGTCATTAAGTTTTTAGTAATGAAAAAAGTAATGATTTATAGTTTTATTCAATTCATTTATAACTGAATTATATACCTTAATTTTAAACTACAAATATAAATCATAAATGTTTGAAATTCAAATTAATGATGAGAAATGTAAAACCAGGTTACCCCAAAACATGCTATGCTGCTTTATATCTCACCATTTGTTATGACATCATTATACATTAACTAATAAATACCTCACATAGCTCCCATGCATGCGCATGAATATAGCTGTTGTGTAGCATGTTTAGTATAATGTCTTTGATGTTGAGTTTGGTACTAACTGAATTCATTATAACTAATTACAATCAAACTCTTTTAAAAGTAATAAAAAATAACTTTTTATTTGCTTAATTACCAATTGCAATAAAATAGGGTGCATTCAAAAAATAATGCGTGATGATTTAATACTGGTCTATCTTTTTATAATTTGTAAAATTTCATCAATGCTTGAAATCTTCTCTACGGTTTTATATTTCAGTCCAAAATTTTCTGACGCAGCAATGCAAAGGGTGGGTATTAGCATCATGACTCCAAATGGATGAAATTCAAGATAGTAGTTTAGTACTACAGTGTCTTCTTGTGGATTTTTGTAGAATTCGGCAATCTTATGTCTTCTGGCAAATCGACGATCTTGAATACCTTCAACACGTGTATGGTTATGAAGACTTACTGGTCCTCGCCAAAAAAATTTACGACCGGTAATGTCCAAAAAATATTGCTGGTCAATGTAGCCGACGCCCTTGTTTTCTGGAACTGTTACTTTCATTTTAACATCTAAATCTAAGGGTCCTTCAACGAACAAAAGAGGAGTGCAGTTGATAGGCTCTCTGACAGTCAGTTTTGATGTACCATTCATCTCCATCACGTACAACAGCTGGTTAACGCTGTTAAAAAAACCAAAGTAGTTTGATGGTGTAGAGCTTAAATTACTAGCAATTTTCCGGACATAAAATAGGGCAGGATATACATCTGCTTTAAGTGAGAAGTTAGACAGGTAGTCTCCCGTCACAGACTCAGAAATATCAGGTAAAGCTATGGTTGGTGTCATAGCACAAAAGTCTGTAAATCCTTTGTCAACTAACCCAATCATTATCAGCTTTCCAAGCAGAGAAATCCCGACCCGGTCATCAAGATTGTGTTTGAATTTGCTCAGAGAAAGTGCTTTGCATTGTGTCGTATGATTTTGTGTGAGTGTAGCTACTATGTTCCTATAGCTTCCTTCACATATTAAAAAAGTTCGATTGAAATCACCTCTGAGAGGTTGTTCTGTCAATTGCAGATCTGTATAGGTTCCATGTCCGATAACTTTACCGCCTGGTAAAATAAAATCTGTTGTAGAAAACGAGCCTTGTCCTACAATCCTCATCACAAGCGTGCTATCATTTTTTGTCTGCAAGGTTGCAACATAGATGTCCCGTTCTACAACGCATTCGAGGTGTAGCACAGGTCGGTCATTGTTATAAAGTATTTTGAGCTTTAGTATGTGTGTTCCACGGTTTTTTGGCTTCGTTGAATTCATGTAAACTGTCTTCCATTGAAAGACGTTCAATTGATCCATAGCTTAAAACACTTTAAAAAATTCAATTGCTCAAAAGTATAATAAAAAGTTAGAATTAAAATTTGAAGAATCTTAAATATCCGCAATAATCTATCTAACAACCCAACATATTTTCTCCCTCATCTGAATATCTCATATCCTTTGCCTGTGACGCTTCAATTTGGTAGCCATTCATTGGACCATTTGTTTTTAGCATTTTAGATTTAGGCTAATTTATACTTGAACAACGAAATTAAAGTGGCAATTTATCATTATGTATGTTTGATCCATTAAACTCACTAGATTGATTTTACTGAAGAGAATAAAGAAGGCAGTTTATATATTTTCCGAGTCAAAAATCTTCAAACTAAACTCCCATATATTGATAAAGGACTTTTACTATAGCTTGAAGGTTGAGCTGCAACAAAATTAACATTACATTTATTTAGTATCAAAAGACTCACCATGTCTTACTCTGATATATTGTAGGTGCAAAATATGTAGAAATGTGATTACAAGCTTTTGAAAGCTAAAAAACGAACAGTTATTTGCAGCCATCCCAAAAATGCTGCAGGTTAGAATCCCTTTCCAAAACGGATCAAATGGGATGTAGGTAAACACTGATGGATCCTGTTTACACTTTCATGCAACATCATTCGTCAAAATATTTTCACAAGCGCACTTCAGGCATTCAATAACACCATGTCTATTATCCTTACCCATCTATTTCATTATCATTGCACAGCTGTCACTTTAGGCACTGATATCTCAAAACCTAGCTTGAAAATTACTCTATTTTTTAAACCTTTGCTCGAAGTAGTGCAAACCATCCTTCCATAAACAAGAGGAGCCTGCGGGTGACCTGTGATAGTCAGAAACTCCTGCAGAAATTGTTCACGCCATTATAAGTATGAGTCACATAGTCAGATTAAGACTAGATGATTAGACCAAGCTAAAACAAAATTGTAAAGTAGCGAGCAACTATTTTTAATAAGGGCTTTCTGGTAGAACATGAAGTGTTTGTCATAAACTAGTGCTATGAGATGATTTATGGTGGGCTTTGTATCGGCCTTTTTATTCACGTGATGACATCACGTGTCAAAACAATAACAACGCCAAGTTCAGTACATCATCAAAATAAAGGGATTCACTGTTCGTTTTTGAGCTTTTAAGAGCTTGTAATCACATTTCCACATATTTGGCACCTACAACACAGCAGAGTAAGACATAATGAATCTTTTGATATCAAATAACTGTAATGTAAATTTTGCTGCAAGTCGACCTTTACAGTAAGTGTTGGACCAAACACTACAAAATATGCAACATTTTATTAGCATAAATATCAAAGTAGTGAGTAAAATAAAAGATGCAAATAGTTTTGATATAATTCTTATCTAAATTTAATTTTGGAAATAATTCTTTTTGTTTTTTTTGTTTTTCCTAATTTTTATTAATGCTGATAGTATTTTTTCTTTTGCCATCTCACCAATGAATTGTAGAAGCACTCCTTTAAGTTGTCAAATTTTGTGTTGCATTTTTAGGCCATCACTTATAGTTTTTTGTGAAATGCCGTTTTATACCTTCATTGATACATGTATCAACAAAAATATTTGCTGATCAGAGAAATATTGATGTCTAAGATCTCAGAAAGTACTCAGCCCTGTGGTTCAGGATCAAGCGATCTGGTGAAACGATGAAGTCCGGTTAGGCCAGAACTTGTCGAGTGAATCTGATTCTTTTATCAACAAATGTCTGCACATAAAAACAACACAAAATTAGTTTAAACAAAGATTGTTAGGCTTGATTTTCCTGAGTCAATACTATCATTGGGTTGAAAACACCCAACAAAGCTACTCAAGTTAGCAAAGTTGGTAAGTTATGCACAGAAAAGTTATTCATATTTTTCTAAATAAATGCCTCAGCTTGAGTGAAGATCACATTCTTCAGATCCAAAAGGCTCTCAAATGCGTCTTGACTCCAAATTCTTACAGTTTATTAGTTTGTATTTACATATAATTTCATTATTGTTTTTCATTTATTGAAAAACAGTTCTGTTGTTTCTGCTTGTGAAAACATTCTCTGGCCAGTTTTGGCCTTAAAGAATAATTAATGGTTTGGTGAACAGCATTTGAACTGCTTTTTTTGTTGAAAATATAAAAAAGTAGAAACGATAATCAAATATATTCAGAAGAATTGTTAATTGTTGTATGCAAGTTGCCAAAATCACTCTTGTGGAAATAAATTTAAAAATTGTAACTGACATGTAAAAACCAAAAAGATACATTTTGAGAACCAAGATATATTTTGAATTCTATAAATGATGTAAAATTAATATTCAGCATTGACATTTTATAAATTCACTGGCTCAGGAGTGACATTAGCTGAATTGGGAAATTTATTTTGAACCATGAGATAGATTTAGATTTAAATATGTAGATGTATGTGCACTACCTATAAGTAACATTGCAAACAGAAGGCAGGTAGTGAAAAGCCATTGAGATTTTGAGTTACTGTGTGGCCTGCAAAATTGTAGTGGAATCAGTGACCTAGTGACACTATTACAAATAGTGCAAATCATTTTTATTTGAAAGGATCCATTTTTTGAAAAACTCTAGCAACATGGAATCATGTTCACATGATAAAACTAATCCTGAAAATACTCATAATTGACGTAAAATGATATTTCAATTCTGAAGCCATCCAAAAAGTTTCTATACATTTCTAGTTTTGATATTGTACATTTGAACCTTGCCAAAGTTTCTGTGTATGTAACTCTTCACCAAGCTCATCTTTTTATATGAATAAAACTTGGCACACAAATCTGTAGGTTGACCTATCTGTAATCAAGCCAATCACTGAATTATTTTAGTGGTACTCTCCTCTTCATATTTTTCAGTAGTTCTTTACAACCAGAAACATTATTTTCATTGTTTTCATCTGTTTTTTTATTCAATTTCCTTTTTCAGGAAAACTACAGGAAAGTCTAAAATAAATCTAACACATTTTATGCAAATAATCTGCTCTAATATTTCTAAAATTTATCAATTTGATTGAGAGAAAATGTTTTGTTTTTTTTTAAATTTTTATTAGCACATGCGTAATCTTTCTAGAGTCAATTACTTTAAAGGTGAACAAAGGCTACAAACTGGTTAAAAACAGCCAAAATGCTTGTTGAGCAGCTACTTAAAAATGAAACTTCTTTATATTTAAGAACCGAATAAAACTTTTGAAGATTTAAAAACAGTGTAACAGATTACTGACATACCCCAACAACCGCTGCATTAAAAATTATCACAAAAATATTCTTCTTAATTTTTCTCAGATATTAATGCTGTAAATTCAGATATTTCAGATTCATAACCTATGAGCTTGATGAATAATAATAATAACTAATAACTACTTATAGACAGCCAAAAAATGATGATAATGACTGAAAAAAACCAAACAACTTGATACAACATAAAATGTACCTTTTTCGTTGTTTGATTTTCTAACTTGAAACCTAAATAATCTTTAAAAGGAGAGGAAACTGAGACACCTTAGTTAAGTCTAAATCCGTATAAATGTAAATGATGTAAGAAAGTTGATAATTTAAATAACTCAACTCAGTTAGACTAAGATTTTAGGGATTGAATATTTTTAATGTACAATTCAGTATTCATCAGTTGTTTTCATATTAATCAAGCACTCACTTTGCCAAACATCTATGACTAACTGTGATCAGCGATTGTCACGCCTTCTGATGTTGTTGTGATTTATTGTAACATTGTTGGTGGCTTTTTGGTTCACTTACTTTCAATAAGGTAATATTTAGCACTTTGACATTTAAAAGTTTTAGACTCTTAGGAAACGATTATAATTACTAACTATAATATCTAAAATATTTAATCATGATCAACCAATATCAATCTAGTTACATCCTCATTCCATTGTATCTTAATTTTTTATTATATAATCTGTAGTTTTAAACTGCCTAATAAATACCTTGCATATCTTACATAGATATTGTATAACATAATAGTAGTTTTATGAGGCGACAAGTAGATATCAACATCATTACTCCAAAAGAGTGAAAGTCATCATAGCAGTTCAGAACCAAAGCGTCTTCCTATGTTGCTGATCTCATCCTCCTTTGACCGGTTCACATGTTCTAAGACTCACCATTTCATTCAAACAAAGTTGCAGACACAATTGTTCTATCACGGATTGACACGATTACACTTTTTAGCTTTTAATATTTAATTATCTGTCAAAAAACAATGCGGAAGCGTCATTACTTGGCTCCATAACAGCAAGTTTTGACGCGCCCTTTAACAACAGGATGTAAAAGGGTTTGTTGAAACTGGTGAAAAGTCTGATGCAGTCCGATGGTAGAGACCCTCCATTACTCTTCACTTCATATACAAAATGAATGTTATCTGCATGATTGAGTGAGAAGCTCGCCATCAACATCCAGTCATGAAATATCTGGTATTACAAAGATGGATGGCAAAGATTGAATATCAATAATGATTTTGTAAAGTACCAGACAAAATATCTAACTGCATCGTCAAGGTTAAGTCTGAAGGTTCTCAAAAGTATTTCACTGCAAGATAAGCTGTGACGTTGATTGAGGGAACTTACGATGCTTCTGCAGTTTACATGCAAACTTTAAAAAATTGACAATTTATTTTAAAATTTTTTGTATTCCATTCTTTTTTCATGATTAATGATATTCTATCTGACAAAATAAAGTTAGTTTGAGAGACTTGAACTGTGCTTTAAAGGTCTTAATGTAAGTGTTTGACAAATTTTGAATACAACGTAAAAATCTGAGAAAACTTAACAATTTGATCAACGACATATTTGGTAATTAGCAAAGCCTAATCATTATGATTTGCCGAATAGACTTAGATGTTTGATTTTCAATTTATTTAATTGATGTTGTTTGTTCTTTTCTAATTAGAGCTGATAATAGTTCTACATTTTAACTTTTAAGCCAAATTTATGAACTTTTAAAAATTTATAAAAAAAATATTTAGCTATTATTGGGAGGTAAGTAATTGCATCAAACTCCTACAGACAAGCACTAATCTCTCTGTGCTGAAAATGTGTGATTAATCTTTTGTCACTCATTGTAGTCTATTAAAATATGTTTGTTTCTCATTTTCCGCATTCTAATCTTAAGGAGCATTCTAAATAGAAAAATATGTAGAAAATTAAACATAACCCAGTTTGGCTGTTTGCATTCCTTGCATTATAAATCTTTGCTCATAATAATAATGCAAATACTTTAGGCCAAAGAAAGTACTAGCTAAATATTAATGTTTAGAGAGCCTACTTTCAATTTTCAAGTGCTTAATGAAGCATCAGATATATTATTACAAAATCTTAAATACTGTGCCAGCATTAATATATAGTATTCGTAAAATAATACAAGTAATTTTGTTATGGAAGACTTCACAATCAGAATATTCATACTAATTCACTTAGCAGGAGATCTGACGTATGATTTTTGTTATTAGGAAAGTGCCATATAACTGTCTAAATAACTTATTACAATTACTAGAGGTTATGTAGTAGCTTTTGAAATGGATATCAAACTGATGGATTACGCGAGTTCTTGACTACAGAAAGAAAATTGTTGAACACTCTGACTATAAATATATTGCCAAGTTTTTAAAGCAAAAACTCAAAAATGTGACTAAATCTACAGTGAGAGAGACTACAAGAAGAAAATCAAAAAACTTCTGAAGATATGTGTATGTGTCGCAAACGAGATGATCAAACAAAGTCCTGCAGCTGCTTGTACTGCAATCAAATCTTCCCAAACTACCTTTGTTTCTCAATAAATGTCACGACGTAACCAAAAATAGATGACTTTGACAGAACCTTCTATAGATAAAAGAAATCAATAATATCTGCAATTTAAAAAAAAAAACTTTTTACTTGTCATAAGGTAGTAAAAAAGCTGAAAGGGAATTTCAATTAGTCCATCCAACTTGACAGATACTTCGTATTTCCAAGTGGGACCCATCATCTAAACTGTCACTGTTTCACTGCGCAGCATGATACAAAATCTTCCCCAAGGCCATCCTGCCTTTGAGTAACTATATATTAAAGTAGAAAGATAGCCTTACAAGTCTGGTGGAGACAAAGTTAGTTTCAATTGTGCTGAGTTCATTTGTTAGTAATTGCATGAGAATTATTATATATCTTTAACAGATCTCAAAAGGATTGAACTGTCTGTTACTGCTTGCGCGACGAAACCCAAAATTCCTAGAATGAGATAATTTATGTGTTTTGTCTATACAACAACTAGACCAACTAAAAATTGTCTTTTAGCTTTCACTCAGTTTAAATATCAAACTAGCTTGTCAACACACTACAACACTTGTCATTCCTTATTTTCATTACCTCATCCACCATACGCCTCTACTGGTGACAAAGGATGGGTTACCTATTGTATGTCATCTGCATAGAATTACTTGCCAATTTGGCTAAGGAAAATGGATAGTCACAATGGTTTTAGGGCTGCTTTGTGTAACTCCAACAACACTTTTTTCCCCATTCACCTATAAAGCAATATATATATTTTTAATTTATAAACTAATATACAATTTAATGTATATAAATTTATGTATATAATAATATATATCAGTGTCTGTCGGTTGTTTAAACAGTTAGGATTGAAATCTGGCAATGAGAGTTCTATATTGGAACTCAGAACCTCCAGAATACTCTGCAGACATACCTCTTAACTATCAATATACTGCGTGTCCAACTGGCTATACAATGGATTAGTTGTGGTCATACTCATTAAACTAGTGCTGACTGCATAAGGGATCATGACACAATTTTTACTCTGAACGTTGGCTTATATTGAAATAACAGCTTGTATTTTGAAAAAGATTTAGACTAGTTTAGGTTGCCCAAACTCAATGGGTAAATAAACTCTATCAGAAATTTATTGTTACATGTATATCAGAAACTTTATTATCTTAAATTGCGTCTCTTTGTGTTACATAATAATATATTATTATGTAGCACAAAATAATATATTATTGCTACATAATATATTATTATGTTGCTACATAATAATATATTATGTAGCAACATAATAATATATTATGTAGCAATAATATATTATTTTGTGCTACATAATAATATATTATGTAGCAAAACAAGATGCTATATAAAATAATATATTATATTACATAATACTATGTGGTATGTTGTAACCTTGAATTTTATATCATTTATATCGCATTACAATAAATAAATATATATTATATACTTGATTTTATTAAATCAAATTTTATTGTACTATATTCATGTTTCACTGTATTATATGGTATAATACAACATCATGATGTATTTTAATAAAGTTAATTATATCAAGGTAAATATTATTACATTATTTCATGGTCAGTTCTCATAAAATATTTAATGCTCTACACATTATAATTTTTTTTTAAAACATGACAGAATTTCTATTGGGCACTTTTATTTAGCTAAATTAGTTTTAGTCACTAATTTTTATACGTGTTTGGTACAAATTATTTTGCAAGCATGTATATATGTTTCAATACAATAGTGAGTGTATTTGCTGGTTTATTATGTACAAATTTTTAGCTATGGCTCAGGTTTGAAATGAAGCTTAGCTATTGGCTCAGGTTTGAGATGAAGCTTAGCTATTGGCTCAGGTTTGAGATGAAGCTTAGCTATTGGCTCAGGTTTGAGATGAAGCTTAGCTATTGGCTCAGGTTTGAGATGAAGCTTAGCTATTGGCTCAGGTTTGAGATGAAGCTTAGCTATTGGCTCAGGTTTGAGATGAAGCTTAGCTATTGGCTCAGGTTTGAGATGAAGCTTAGCTATTGGCTCAGGTTTGAGATGAAGCTTAGCTATTGGCTCAGGTTTGAGATGAAAGGTTGTCAAAAGCAAGACTCCAACTTGCACCATGAGTTGTAATAAACAGACAATTTGTTACCATCCTATGCGACCGACTTGTAATGTTTGAGAATAACTAAGCAGACATTTGGTATCATTAATTATTCAGAACCTCTGCTGATTCATCATGGACACTAGACTGCTAAGATACTAGATAATGTGTTAGTTTGTGAAATGTCAAACTCTTCACTATGTAAACCTAAATTATGGTATGACAAAAACAAAGGTTTTATAGATTTTTAAGCAAAGGTCAGGGGTCTTCAGTGCAAACAGCAATTTTGCAGTTCATAAGCAATTGAAATTTTTTTTGTAGCAAGTTCCTAAAACTATACGGAAGAAACACATAACTGGGAGTATATATACTCCCATATATGGTCAAAATTGATGTTCACAGAAAACAGCAAAAAGATTCAACCATAAAACAACAAAGATGAGGTGGTATCAGCTAACAGTGCATAAAAGACTAACTTGATGCAATAAAAACGGAAATCAATTGCAAAGAATGAAGAATCAGATGAGCAAATATAATAGAACTGCACATACTAATGATAGTATTAATCAAATGAATTGTAAATAAGGATAACTTTATAGCTCTTAGTAAAAAGCAGCTCCAAACTAGAATAGATACTATGAATGAAATGTGAAAACAAGCGTAACAAAACATCAGTAGTCAGTAGATGAGAGGCATACAAACTAATACTACTGAAGGAGAACTTATAGATTTTTAGACTTCATCATGCCCAGTTAAAATGTGTGAAAACATGGAAACATCATGGAAACTTGTAATGGTTTGAGACATGATAGTTCATAATTCAAATGTTTTGTCATGCAATTTACAACCTTAAAAGAATTAGGAAAATCTATACATGAATGAAAGGAAGTATGTGCTAAATCAATCAGGGCAATAAGTTAATCATGACAAAAGTAAAATTGAAGAACAATATTCATGGTCAAAAATTAAGCAATACAATGAAATAAAATGGAGGTAAATAGCAAACGTAAGGCCATGTCAAGATTGATCTCTATCAGTATTACTGATAACCAACCAAAAGCTAACATTAGCTGTTTATTGATAGTATTAGATTGGTAACCAAACACAAAATACACTGTCATGAAATTTTTACAAATTGGGCAAAGTGAGGCTAAAAAAACACAGCCTGAAGTGGGAAGTCAAGGGTCAAAGTAGGTGGGTGTGTTCAAATAATTTTAAGAGGTTGTGTAAAATGATTCATTTGTATACACATTTGTATACATGTATGCGTTGGCTAAAAGGCTGCTTATATGCAGAAAACATAGGCCTCGATTCGGTCAAAATAATCGTGGAGACGTAATGCAAAGGAGGATTTTATTTATTAGGTCAAACATGAGCTTTGACTGCAGGAACTGCAAGGTCACTGATGTTTTTCACATGAAAAAATATCTACCAAAGCACAGGCTAACCCATTACAAAAAGCATGATTATTGCTACATCTTATCATGAGCAATATATGTAATTGACAAGATTTTCATCCCCTTGCAATGTGATTAATTTAGTTTATAGCAAGTATTTTGGTTGGAAAAGAACTCTATTTTGATTGGCGAGCTAAACACTTGAATAAAAGGAAACTATCATTAGCTAAAGGGGATGAAGATTGTCACCATTGAATAAACCCATAATGAACAAAGATTATGTAGAGTTGGAAGTAATCAAAAATTTTTAAGCTGCTGCCCGCCAGTTTTTCTGAATTAAATTGCAATTGCACAAACTAGCTCTGAAATGAGCAGTAATTTTGGTAGAGTAAAAATTCTTTTTAGTTTTGTCAAGTTTTAGAACTCTAAAATCTAACTAATTAAATAATAAATAATAAATCTAAATATTCTGTCAATGTATGGTCCATTAACTTGCTTGACAGCATGATACGCTAGGATTAATAAAGTACTGCAACGTTATTTAGACCAACAGCTGATTTTATTAAATACTTTCAGAGCTAGTAGTACAAAGTAAAAACAAACAAATTTAATACACACTTGCTATAAATGCACCTATAAAACCCTAGATTTAAGATAAAACACACTACTTTTGAAGTGTTTCTTACTATAATGTTAACATAGGTGTTCATTTGCTTTGTGTCATTTGCTCATCACACTGTTGAGATAATGACAAAAAGGCAACATGGTAAAATGAACAATTTGAATTATTGCATAGTGCAAAAAGGTGCAAAAAATAGTGCAAAAAATAGTGCAAAAAATAGTGCAAAAAAGTTACATTTTAACCTTTTTGAAAGTCAATCGCTGCCAGCAAATACCTGGAACACTTTTTATGTTTTCTCTAAAAATGATTTGTTTAGGTAGTAAGTATTGTAAGTGTAAATATGATAAAGAAATCTTATGTACATGTAAATGTAGAAGTGAAGTTAAGTCGACATGACAGAAATAAAAATATTGGAAAAGTCTACAACTGTTTCTCTAAGCTTCGTTAATAAATGGCTGAAAAAGACTAAAATGAGCGGTCGATTACCTTTGCTGAAGACCGAATGTTATGTAACATTAAAGTTTACTGGTCAATCTAGTAAAAGTGTACTCTTCTATACTTTTGCAAGTGTGCTAATACAGTATGTAAAGAGAACTTGAGAATACTCTTATAGATTTCATGATGTTTGTGATAGTATCTTTTTTAATTTTTAAAAATAATGCAAAAATATATGTATGTCTGTATGTATGTCATTCCCGTTATAGCTATAGCACACACTGATTATTTAATTTGTGAAGTTCAACTACTGTATCTGGAGTCAAACCCAACTCTTGTTACACGGACAAATATGATGTCTCTATGGGAAAATCTTTGACATTATCTCTCCTTTCGGTCAGATAAAAAACCGTCCGATATTTCATTTTTACATTTGTGCCAGGATTGAGAGGTACCAGTATCATCGTATTCTAAGTTTTGATCGGTTGCTTCTGGGGAACAGTAACCTGTTCTATACACAGATACTTCTATGCAAGAGTTCGTATTATTCGATCTACATTTTGAGCACTTTTATTTGATTTTCTCAGTTCGTATTAATTGTAGTATTACCAAATCATATTTTATTGTAATCGTTGCAAAGCTGACTGAATTTAGCTATTACTTGCTATTACTATTATTATCACATTTACATCTTAACCTTTTTATAGTCGTTTTATTTTTTTAATTTATTTGACCTGATCAAAAGATTTTCCTCATGGTACAAAGTTTAAAAGTTGTCTGACAAAGTTTGAAAATGTTTACAGTTGTTTTTATTTTCTCTTCCAACTTATTTCAATTACAAAAAACACTTTCCTCATTTGAATCATTGAATTCCTCATTCCTCATGTAATTTGAAAGTTAGAATGGCAAAAACTGTTATATGTTAAATACAAATAAATTTTCTGTCGAAAGACTTTTTTATTACCCCGGCAACGCCGGGTGGTACGGCTAGCACTAAAGTCATTGTAGGTACCTACAGTTACAAAGGTTAACATAGTATTTTGGTACTGATTTTAATGATGATGGTTTTTAGCAACATAAGAACAGCCTAGCTTAGTGGCTAAATGCAAGTTCACAAGCAGCATTTGCGATTTTTTTGAATATCGATCCAGCAAAAGCGAACTTTTAATTATAAAAGTAATTATATAAAGCATTATAAAATGACCATGATCTTTAGCAATCTGTTTATGCCTATAATAGCCTGCAATATTTTTACATGCCAACACTGACGCAAACTGAAATCTCATAATTGTTTACCAAATAATTTTTGATCGTAATCGTAGCAAAATAGACAAAATTTAGCCATTAATCTCTAATAATTTCACACTTAAACATAAACCCTTGTGCTTTCTCATTTTTATTTCATTTCAATAAAACATTTCTTTCAAGTTATGAAATTCTAAACTTACAGTCGTTTGAAAACCTTCACAGGTGTTTTATTTATCTTTAGTTTAGTTTTCCTGCACATAACCAATTTTTCATAATATGAAGTTTAAAAGTTACAGCTATTTGACAAAATTTTAAAACGTTTACAGTTGTTTTCATTTTTCTCTTAATTTATTTCAACTACACAAAACACTTCTCTCATGATATGTAGTTTTAAAGTTAGAATGGTAAATGTTGTTATATGATTAATACAAATCAATTTTCTGTATAAATACCTTTTATTAGCTGTGCACTGTCGGGTAGCTCAGCTAGTATGGATATTTAAGTGCTTTTCAAAAACTTTAGTTAAATTAGAAAGTAAGATAGTAATGTAGTGATAACAGCAACAAATAAGCATGATAAAAAATGAGCTTGTGCATGTCAATGAGGTAATGGAAAATACTCGTCAATAAATGATCGTTAAAAAATAATAGCAATGAAAGTGAACGAAAGAGTTGCTATTAAAATTTTCATGGAAATATTGTCTAATTTGCAGTTTTTACTTCAGAGTTGTAACTCATGTATTTTGTAACACAATGAGAAAGAGATTTTTGAAAGTTTAGTCAATAAACATGCCAAATAATAGGCTAAACTTGAACAATACACCCATTGAACATGAAATGGGTTTTCAACTTTAAAGCTATCAAAAATTATTCAAAATATTTTAAGTTTTTATTTTTACGCTTGACGCTTGCAAGGGTTCCTGTGTACGGGAGTGTTGACCAAGTTCATCAACTTTTTTTCTTTTAATAATAGTTGGAACACAATTTTAAAGTAGGCCCGTCTGTGATTAAACCAATTGCTGAATTTTTTCAGTTGTTGTCTCATCGTGATATATTTACTATAGTTCACTATAAAAAATCTTTACTTTAAAATTGCCAGGCAGCAAGTGAATTTTCATCAGTGTTATGTTTTTTGTTATTTAACTTTGTTTTTGTCTCAAGAAAACTACCCGAGAGCCTAATATAATCCTAACACAATTTAACCAAATAATTTTGCTTACATTTTTTTTGAAGTCCACAGTTAAGTTTAATAGAAATATGTTTTGCCTTGAGTAACACATCTATCATTTTTTTTTTGAGTCCACAGTTTCAAAGTAAGATAATAATGCGAACCAGTTAAAAGCAGCATTTTGAGGGCAACTCTGGATTTATGAGTCGGGCAAATGCCTTTCAAACAGTTATTGGATGGGATATTTAAAATGGGATATTTTTTATATATTTTAAGCATATTAAAAAAAATTCCAATAAGAGTTAAAAAACAATGTGACAGATTATTGCTATGTCTCCAGAACCAAAGCATTAAAATTTATCACAAAGACTCTTCTGAAATGCTTGTCAGAATTTCTAAGGAGTAGATTCATTCATCAGGATTCATAGCCTTTGAGCATAATGATTAATAATCATAACTACAGATAGACAACCAAACATTTATGTTAGGACTAACTGACTGAAAACAGCTCACTACCCTAATGAAATATAAAATCTACCTCTGTTTTTATTTGACTTTTCAAACTTAGACACAACAATTTAAAAAAGAAGTGGTGAAACTGCCACACTTTTTTCACATTCAAATCCGTAAAAACATGTTTAGACAATCAAACATCAATGCTTCAATTGTTCATGTTGTATGAATATAAAGAATTTAAATACCTCAACTCAGTTATACCAGGACTTTTAGCACTTGAACCTTTTTTAGTATACATTTCAGTATTCATCGTTCTGTTCTTTCTTTACCAATTACACACTAACTTTGCCAAATATCCATGATTAATAGTGATCAGCGATAGCCAAGCCTTTCGATGCTTTTTGTGATTTATGTTCACATGGTCGCTGCTTGGTCGGCTTAATTTTAGCAATATGAAATTAGAAGCTGTCAAATTTAAAAGTGTTATTATTTTAGAACCTAAAGTTACTAACTTTAATTTCTCAAATACTTAGACATGATTTACAAATCTCAATAAGATTACATCTTTATTTCATTCTACTTTGATTTTTTTTCTTTTTAATTTGCAATTTTAAACTGCCTAATAAATACCTTGCATATCTTACATACATCCGTATTGCATCACATAATAGTACTCTGCATATCTTACATACATGCATAGAGCTATTTCATCACATAATAGTAGTTTTATGAGGCAACAAGTAGATATCAACATCATTGCTCCAAAAGAGTGAAAGTCATCATGGCAATTCAGAACCAAAGCGTCTTTCTATGTTGCTGATCTCGTCCTCCTTTGACCGGTTCACATGTTCTAAAATTCACCATTTCATTCAAGAAAAATAAAAGACAGAGTTGTTCAATCACGGATTGACACAGTTTTTAAGTTTATAAACACAATGAAGAAGTGTAATTACTTGGCTCCGCAGCAGGAAAATGTGATGCGCCTTTCAACAACAGGATATACAAGGGTTTGTTGAAACTGATGAAAAGCCTGAAGCAGTCTGATGGTACAGACCCTACGTTACTCTTCACTTCATGTACAAAAGGAATGGTATCTGCATGATTTAAGTGGGAAGCTTTTTAAGTGATCTTCGTTCACGGTTACTAAAGTCCCAGCATGACAAAGATGGATGGCCAAGAGTGAATGTAAATGAGTCTTTTGTGAAGTGCAAGCAAAAGAATCAACTTTATAATCAAGGTTACGTCGGAAGACTATCAAAAAATATTTTTTCTGCAAGACAAATTGTGACATGTTGTGATTGTTGCTACGACGCTGCTGGAACTTTCAAGCAAACTGAACCAGAAACTTGATTGCAATATATTTTTTAAAAGTTTCATTTGTTAAGGCTAAAACTCTGTAGTTTCCACGATCACTGATATTCCATCTGATAAAATAAAATATGTTGAATAAAATGACCTGTTCCTTTAAAGGCTTCCTTGCGAGTGTTTAAAGAATATCCGACTACAACTTAACAACCCGACACAACTTAGCAATATGACACAACTTAGCAATCTGACACAACTTAACAATCTGACACAACTTAGATATCTGACACACCTTAACAATCTGACACAACTTAACAATCTGACACAACTTAACAATCTGACACAACTTAACAATCTGACACAACTTAACAATATGACACAACTTAACAATATGACACAACTTAGCAATATGACACAACTTAACAATCTGACACAACTTAACAATCTGACACAACTTAACAATATGACACAACTTAACAATATGACACAACTTAACAATCTGACACAACTTAACAATATGACACAACTTAACAATATGACACAACTTAGCAATCTGACACAACTTAGCAATATGACACAACTTAGCAATATGACACAACTTAACAATCTGACACAACTTAACAATCTGACACAACTTAACAATATGACACAACTTAACAATATGACACAACTTAACAATCTGACACAACTTAACAATATGACACAACTTAACAATATGACACAACTTAACAATCTGACACAACTTAGCAATATGACACAACTTAACAATATGACACAACTTAACAATATGACACAACTTAACAATCTGACACAACTTAACAATATGACACAACTTAACAATCTGACACAACTTAGCAATATGACACAACTTAACAATATGACACAACTTAGCAATATGACACAACTTAACAATCTGACACAACTTAACAATCTGACACAACTTAACAATATGACACAACTTAACAATATGACACAACTTAACAATCTGACACAACTTAACAATATGACACAACTTAACAATATGACACAACTTAGCAATCTGACACAACTTAGCAATATGACACAACTTAGCAATCTGACACAACTTAACAATATGACACAACTTAACAATCTGACACAACTTAGCAATATGACACAACTTAACAATCTGACACAACTTAGCAATATGACACAACTTAACAATCTGACACAACTTAACAATCTGACACAACTTAGCAATATGACACAACTTAACAATCTGACACAACTTAACCATCTGACACAACTTAGCAATATGACACAACTTAACAATCTGACACAACTTAACCATCTGACACAACTTAGCAATATGACACAACTTAACAATCTGACACAACTTAACAATCTGACACAACTTAACAATCTGACACAACTTAACAATATGACACAACTTAGCAATATGACACAACTTAGCAATCTGACACAACTTAACAATTTGACACAACTTAACAATCTGACACAACTTAACAATCTGACACAACTTAAAAATCTGGCACAACTTAACAATCTGACACAACTTAACAATCTGACACAACTTAACCATCTGACACAACTTAACAATCTGACACAACTTAACAATCTGACACAACTTAACAATCTGACACAACTTAGCAATATGACACAACTTAACAATCTGACACAACTTAGCAATATGACACAACTTAGCAATCTGACACAACTTAACAATCTGACACAACTTAACAATCTGACACAACTTAACAATATGACACAACTTAACAATATGACACAACTTAACAATCTGACACAACTTAACAATCTGACACAACTTAACAATCTGACACAACTTAACAATCTGACACAACTTAACAATCTGACAAAACTTAACAATCTGATCAATAACACATTTGGTAATTAGCAAAGCCTAATGATTAAACAGAGTTGCAGAATTAACTTCTGTGTGTTAAATTTTACTTTTACTTTCTGATGAATTTTTTTGTTCTTTTTGATTTAGAGCTGATTAATAGTTCTATTTTTTAATTTTTGGCCAAATCCATGAATGTTTGAATAATTAAAAAATCAATCAGCAGTCATTATTGAGAGACGGGTAGTTATACCAAATCTCTGAAGACGACTGCTAGTGCCCCTTTGCTGAAAACCTCTGATTTACTGTATTTTTTGTCACTTTCGAATCGATTGAAATATTGTACTTCCTTATTTTCAGCATTCCAATTTTATGCAGATTTCTAACTAAGTTAACCCAAATAAAATCAAACATAACCTAATTGTTGGTTGTGCTGTTAGCATTTCATGCAATTTCAAGCTTTTGCTTATGATAATAATGCAAACACTTTCAACCACAAAAAATTTGAGCAAAATTTAGAGCTTTGGAGAGTATTAATGCTTTTATTGCATTGTTATTATTCAGTACCTAATACAATACAGAAGTATTGAATATTGTATTTGTATTGCTACAAAATCTTAAATATTGTATCAGAATAAGGCCTAATATATATTTTTCGCAAAACAACATAGATACATTTTTGATGGAAATTATCGAAAAACTGCTATACTCAGAGCTTTTACACTAAATCACTTAGTAGAATATTTGATAGATGATTTTTTTATTACAGAAATGTTATAAAAATACCCAAATAAATATTATTCAGAGTTGCCTGAGCTTATGCAGTAACTTTTGACATGGGTCTCAAATTGATGATGTCAACAAACCGACAACCACTAAAAAATAGAGATTATCCTGAATATATATATACTTTGAGTTTTGTGCCAAATTTTTTTGCTGAAAACCATAGCTGAAAAAACTAAAAAATTAGGACTAAATGTACACCGAGAAATATTATTAGGAGAAAAACAAAAGCTTACTAAAAAAACTCCAAATAAACAAAATAAGGCAGATAAAGCCTGCAGCTGCTCGCACTTCAATCAATTGCCACCAAACTACTAGTGTCTCAAATATCTGCAGGTCAAAACAGATATAGCAAGATTACTTTGACAAACAAAACCTTCTAAAAAGTGAACAAATTTGTAAAAGAAACTATTCTGTATCAAAATCCTCTTTTATGCCATAATTATTTTAAAAAAGCAGAGAGAAGACTTCAATTTGACAGCCAAACTAGGCACATAATTTGTATGCTCAGGTAGAACCCGTGCTTTAGACCCCCTTTTGATCAACTGTAAAACATTAGACACAATCTGATACAAAGCAATCCTGGTTGTAAGTAACTTTATACTAAAGCAGCAACATGGCAGCGCAAGTCAGCTTGAGACAAAGTCAGTTTCATTGTGCTAAATTCGTTAGTTAGTAATAGCCTGACAATTAATATATATCTCTTTGAACATTCTCTCTTCAATCTTACATCATCATGATGGACTGTTTTTTCTGCTCGCTAAACAAAACCAAAAAATCTTCAGATACAACATAGCTTATGTATGGTAAAATAACTCACAGTGTAAGATAACTCCAGCAACAATATTAGCATATGACTAGTCCTGTTTGATTAATTTATGCGTTGGAAGTTTAGTGATGGTGGCTGATTTAATTAAAGGAAATACAGGCTGTCCTGCTTATATTAGAGTACCAATCTTTAGACATGGAATTTATTGTTTTAAAACATATACAACATTTATCAATCTAACTTTTAAACTTCACACCAATGGCAAAGGTTTTTTGTGCAATTCAAACAAATTAACCAAAAAAAGAAAACAACTGTAAAGGTTTACAACTTTTTTAAACGGCTGTAACTTTTAAATTTCATTTAACAAAATAAGTATTTCATTTAAACAAATTAGGAAAGAAAATAAAAGACTAAAAGTCTTTAATTTTAAGTGTGAAAACTTTAGCAAGTGATGGCTGAATATAGTCTGTTTTGCTACGAGTACCATGAAGAACTATTTCGTATATTATTACATGATTTTAGCACGTTTCAGTGTTGACATCATAATGAAAAAATATAATATAGGCATGATGAGTGTTAAAAAAACCCATTTTGATTTCCTAATACACTCATTACAATTCCTGTTGAAAATCATCAGAATCACCATCATTAAAAAAGTGCTAACAAAATAATATGTTGAACCTTAGTAACTATAGTTACCTACAATAACTTTATTGTGTTTTGTAGGAATCATCTGCAAAAAATGCAATATTACAATATACTAGTACAAAGTTCTTACCTTCAAGACAGACGTGTAACAAAAATACTAAATCTAGCTTATATGAATTAACCTTACTAAAAGATACTCGAAGGAAGTTTTAGAATAGCTTTCAGTAAACTTTTAACTAACGTTTTATCACTGATCTGCTTGCGAAACTGTTATGACTATAACGGATGAAGCTGAACTGAAATATAATCACCGAACTGCCATTTTGAGAGAAATTATTGTTGATATCGTTTTACAGAAAACAAATTAGCCCTAGTACAGCGAGGAATAAAACATGTTGTGTTTCATAGAATAAACAGGGTTTATAAGATTTAAATTAATACGAAATTTAGTGTGGGCAATTGGAAAAGGTCTATACAGTATATCGTAAAAGCTTTGAATTGTAAGACACTCATAGACTGGTGATTAGAACTTTAGACTATAAACCTGCAGTTGCAATCACTGTGAGTTCAACACAAGGAGACAGTGAGCTTTTAACTCCAAAATTTTCATAAGTATAGCTGAACAGGCAAACATCCTTACAAACTAAGACAACAGATGGAAAAAAAATGAGAAACTTTAATATTAATTCTAGTTTTACATTCTACAAAGTTTGAGCTTCAAAGTAAGGGTTTAGATTGAAAGAATGAGAAAGACATAGTTACATGATATGCAGGAGTAGTCCAACAACTCTCAGTTGCTTTAGCTGACGAGTTTACATGCTATGAAGAGGTTGTCACACAACTCCAGGATTTCTATATTAGCTGGTTTCGTCTTTAGCTCAGCGTGCAGATATTTTACAAGGCGGCCTGACACTATTAGAATGTGCCTAAAGTCAAATGTCAATGTCAAAGTGTGTGGGAAGTTTTTCTTTCAAATTCAAAGTTAATGCGGTATGTTCTATCTTAGGATATCTATTTTGCCTGAGAACAGAGCATTCAACATTTTACAAAATATCTCTCAATTTCAAAGAAAAAATTTCCATTTATTTTGAAATGTTAAAATGTTGAGATTTAAAATTTATAAAAATATTTGTTTTGACATTTTAAAATAAATGATTTTTAAAATACTTTTAACCCACACACGTTCAAACAGAGCTGCGTGGAAATGCAGTAAGGACGTTACTAATAAAGACAATAAAAATCTAACCTCCAATCGCAAATATTTGTGCAATCATACGAATATTGATGTTTACATCATACACAGTACTTTTTTGTTGATAAAGGTTTTTTAAAATTATTCCCCTTGAATCGCTTGAATTAATTCTTTTGCTTATAGAGCTCATACATTGACTCGACTGTGAAGCTACTAGGCAGTATCTTTAGTTCCTGGGAGGTTTTTGATGAATAGTGTTCAACATAGCTCTGACACTATAAATGATTTAGGTTAATTATTCGCAAAATAAAAATAAAATAACCGTAATTAAGCTTTTAAAGCATTTTATTTTGAAATTTTAAAATATAGTTGGCTCACTTAAAACTCGGCCTGGAAGGTCAAGAGAGTGATATATTATATTATAGATTATATTTTATAGATTACTTGTGTTAAGCATGCCAATGTGATAAGTGCTTTAAAAGTTTGCCTTCATTTTCACTAAAACAATTTAAAGTATAGAAACCTGATAAATATGCTAAATGTTTATCATAATAGTGCTATTGTCTGATTGAGCAGTAGAAAAAACTTTTAGGTTTTGAGACTAAAAAAAAGAAATTGGAAGATCACGAAGTAAACTAAAAATGGCAGTGAGATGGAAGCACATAGCAGTGGTGCCAAAGTTAACTTTGCTAAATAAGTTGATTGAAAGCTTTCACTTTAGTTTTTAAAACTTTTATGAACATTATTTGCATATTTCTTTAATTTCGTTAATTTATTTTTATTATTCAATATATTTGTAATACTTAATGTATAAATTGGGTAATATATAGCATGTTGTTTGATAACTTCAATGTACTAATTCAACATGGGTTTGTGACAGAGAACCATAACTCAACCTTTATTATGTTTAAATATCAAGTTCGTGCTTCAAACTACAAAAGCACAAAAAAATTTCCATGATTTTTTGTACAATATTGTTAAATGTATAGATGAGTTTGAAAATTCCTAAAAACGTAAAACTCAGCCAAAGTTCCCATAAATAAGAACTAAAGTTTTCTCATGACTACCTCATGAGAAGAACTGTACCTCTTCTCATGAGGTAGTCAACCAGCAATGGATATTTTCTCATAACTTGTCCTTTTTGTTCTCTAGTACTTTAATGTTTGCTAGACATTTATAAATGGTTACCATTATTGCATACACAAAAACTCAACACAATCCATTCCATTTAATAAAATTTGAATTCATGCGACCATCATACTGAAAACATTTTCGCTTATAGAGCGATATGTTGTTATAAGATTTTTGTGAGTTGAAAATGTGGCAGTAAGTTTCATACATAGTAGAATGAAAGACCAATATGAAGAAAACTGTGCTATGTCAGAAAAAGCTGCTATAAATAGGCTGATTAGTTTTACGATGAGCAGCAAGACATTATTGATGAGCTAATAAGTTGTAGACCGGGGGATACTTCAACCTTATACACAGTGGCTGAGGTGGACAAGCTGAGCAAATCTGATAAAAGACTCATCATATATGATGTTGCAGAGATCATACATGGTTCATACAAAAATAAATACAATATCGTCCATAAGAAGCTAATATTCTATATAGTCAGCGCTCGCTGAGTACCCTAAATGCTGACTGATAACCACACTCGGTGTGTTGCGCCTTGATAAAAAGTGCATGAAAGAAATAAGATAAGAAAAATACACTTTCCTGTATGAAATTACAAACTTTAGGAGCATTACAAACTGGAATCAAAAAGACAATCAAGGAAGTCGAGGTGTGGGGACTTAACTCTAACAAAAATTTCAAGTTCCAGAGGGCAAAACAATACTATCAGCTTGCTGAGATGAAAAGGGTCATGTAATTTAAAGTTTCCACAGCTAAAGGAACTTGGTTAACTCTCAAACCTACTGGGAATTCTAACTTTGGTGAAGCATGACATAAAAAACAAGCGAAGAGGTCTCCAGGCTAGTGTTGTTTTTTACCAGAGCAATGCCCACCTACATACCACTTCCCGTACATGTACAATGACGAAAAATGATGAACTGGGCTGCGAGATGTTAGTACTCCCTACTTATAGCGAAATTCCCGCTACTTTTGTCTGATCTTAGTATTAACTGTAATATAACTATATTAGCTGGTAATGAGTTTGCTCAGATTTTCAAATCATATTTTATCTGTTGGTTTACTACAGAAATGATGAGGTGAAATCTTACATCCAAGTCTGAGCCACCAGCTTCACTACTAAACAGCAATGCGCTTGCAGCTTTTTTTGGAACTGAGTATATTCATTTAAATAAATATTAAACCTAATGAGCTAAATGATAAACAGAGATATAGTTCTTCTGTTGTAAATTATATTTTAGTTCACAAGGTTCAAATGTGCTGTTCATGCGTTTGTAATCGACACAAAATAGTTAGAGAAAAATCGAAACAGGTTGGGTATGATAGAACATCTTAAGTCTTGGTTGAATGGCTAGAAAAAAAGTCATTGGAATGTTTATTGCCAAAGATCTGGAAGCATAAGTTAGTGTGAAGGGCAGCTATTACACCAAAGTTGCAGGCACTGCTTTGCTAGGAAGTGTAAGAGAATGTTACCTAAATTTAGTATACTGTACATTATGAATCAACCTTTTGCTGTGACAATAGATCTACTGGTAGCTACATGAAACTTAATATTTACATGGAGTGTGAAACCGGCTCAGAATAAAAAAAACATATAGCGATAGTGAGTAATTTACCTGTGAGAATTGTGGATAGGTCTATTCCTTTAGTGAGAGCCTAGACAGTTTCTCTTCAGAAAAATAAACTGAAATGTTAGCCAAAATTGAGACTGAAGGCTAAATGTAAATATCAGTGCATAATTTGTCAAATAGTCCAGTTTTTATCATATTCCCAGGAATAGAAATGCCAACTTTACTATAAAGTGATGTTTAAAACTTCTTACAAAAGCCTTTTGTTGCAGGGTGTGTTGTTGATAGTGTGCGAGTGTAACTATTAGAATGCAAGATATCAGTCACAAATTGATAAGGTTCTATTAAAATTTTCTTTAAAAGCTTTCCCATTAGGAAACTCTTTATAGTTTTCATAACCAACCACTTTTTTAGCCAGAAAATGAGATGGGTTTTAGAAAAGCCTCATTTTCAGCGTTTTATGAATTTTGCTCTACAGTTTGGCAATTTAGCAATTATGTTCTACCAAACATTTGAAAAGCAGCAAACCCGTGTCGTAATAAGAAATGTTCAGAATAACCTTTTGCGTTCAATCTTGACAAGGCCTTTTCAATTCCTGAGAAGTTCCTTTCAGCAATAGCTTTTCAAAAAATCTAATTGAAAAATTTTCAAATAATTTAAAAGTATTTGAACTGCTTAAAACTATTTGCACTAGCTTTGTTTGGAAAGTAAATGCTACTAAATACATGAAACAAACTTTTTTATACTCAAAAGGCTCACTGTTTACTTTGTCCTGTTATTCTTGCTAAATTGTTTTTCAGTAAATTATTTTATTTTGATTCTAACCTTATAGGCTCAGGCAAGTTTTTGCCTTAAAAACAGACTTAGTTGAATGCTTTTGTTCTGAATTTCAACTTTCATGCTGAATTTGCTTATTTTTGTATTTACCTCTTTTTTAGTTTACAATAAGTTTGCTTTCCAGTCAGGTTCTTTCATAAAAGCCTCTCAAAGCATGCACCATTTGTAACTGCTCATGAGGATAAAAACAGGTGTTTGCTTTACATTAAGAACCTGTCCTAGCTAGAAAAGCTACTTGCTTTTTCTGTTATTGATCTTCAAGCAAAAAGGTTTTATAGCCAAGATAAATCTGTCATCCAGCCTCATTATAAACCTAGCGTTTTGGGCAATCAGTGCACTGTCATCGGCAAATAGCATTTCTATTACAATCTCGCACTATGTTTTCCTGCAAACCTGAAATATTTACTACAGTACTTTGATCTATTTTATTGGTTTTGTCTGAATCCATACCTACCTGTGCATTCTTCAAAGGCTTCTTCCTAAATACATGAGGCTTACAGGTAAAAAAGAAAGTTCATAGGTGCGAAGACACATCATGATTTACAGTGTTTAGTACTAAACACTTTTTGAAAAAATTTCAACTTTCTAGATGTTTCTGTGTGAACACAGGGCGTAGTAATGTTCAATTTTGCTTTTTAGTCTGAACACAGAAAGGCAGAAATAAACACATCATACCATAGTGTGCTTAAAGTAATTGTTTTTGAGAATTATTAGATAATAATTTTATTTCTATTTGTCCAGCTGTATTTTCACACCATGTCAGAATGTTGAAGTTTTCTGAAATTCTATTTTGGTGTGGGTTTAAATGTAATCATATTTAGGTCTGTAAATTTAGACATGTATGTGACTTTAAATATTTATTTCTTAGTGTAAAAAACTGCCTCAAAATTTTGTTCCTCATGTAGTGAAAAGTTTAGGAAAATGTATTCCTTTCAAGTTGATGGTATTCGATCTGTCCCATAGTATTGACATCTAGAGCTGTAAGTCAGTTTATATATTTGATATTTCAACCTGCTGCAGACTGACAGCCTTTGCTTCTTACCAGTTCAATGTAGTGTTCTGGTGACTGCTACAGTGTCACTTTGTTAAGTGTTTTTGCTTGTGTTAGACTTGATTTTCGTAAGGCGTTTTGGTTTTTGAACTAATATATTTGTCCAAAAGTCATTTTAAAAGTTGGTCATTTATATAGTTATATTATTGTTTCTCATAGATTTTCAGCTGTATCACACATTGCATACTTTAGACTGTTTTACTATGTACCTACATAGCACCTAAATATGTACCTTAATTGGTTGTTTTATATCATTTAGTACAGTGATCGTTTTAATTTTTGGTTTCGTGGGTACATTTTGCTGGTTATTATGCTGTGCCCTACATTGCTTAGGTTTACGCTTTGGAAAACCAAAAGAAAATTAAAAAACCAGTCATGCAATCAATCAATTTATGGTAAACCAATCTTTCCTCAATACTTTGCAGCAAAATAAATTATTCAGGCCACTTGTTATGAGTAGTCACATGGTCTAGTAAGTAAAGGCCCTTAAATGGCATAATCCGTGTGTTATTTAGATTCAATATTATTGATGTCTGTGAGCTAATAATATAATTTGTGTCATGGCAGATCTGCAAATAATTTTTCAGATAGAGCTAGTTCACACATCATTGTGTAATGATTTTAGTATAGCCTTACTGACTTAAACTGTTTAAAGTATCATCAACGCTGATAACTTTCTGGAAACCTCTTCACTACAGTTTATCATTTTTAGGTAGCAGTATAAATGACAGGTATCTACAATATTAGTAGATAGAACTCATGTCTAAAGTACAAAACAATAGAGTAATTTGGACTGTTACACATAATACAGGATTCATACTCTTTGTCAGATTATATATTGTGAGCGGTATCCTGTGGTGTAATTTTTTTCAGAAAATGAAAATCCGTGGTAAAAACATAAAAGTTTGATATGAAATTGAGAGATGTATTTTTTGCTCTCTAAATGTTAGCTAGAATTAGTCACTCATATCTATTACGTCATCAGTCTGATTGAAACTGTTAAAAAGACCAAAGTAGCCTAATGGCATAGAGCCTACGCCATCAAGCATTTTTTCAAAAATTAGATGATGTAAAATATTTATCTGCTGCGAGTAAGAAGCAGAACAGATAATCCCTAGACACAAACTCATAAAATGACTTGCAACAGAAATTGGAGTTTGGTGAACCTGTCAAATCATCTCATCTTTATCTAGTTTCATGATAAGAAATTCAATTTTTATCTCTATGATTTTGTTTGCAGAATCACTAAAGTAGTGTTCTTGTGTGATGAAATTTGATGTTTCAAAAGTTTAGCTACCAGTTTTCTGGAGCTTATTGGCTATATTATGGAAAAGTGTTTGAAAAGTTTGCTTAGGAAACACAAACCTTTATTTTCCACCTTCCATTCGAACCCATTGCAATTATAGATCCTATAACCAGAAACATAACCTTGTGGTAAAAATAAATCTGTGTCAGAACATTTTAAAAGCTTCAAGTATGCTTTTAAGTGGCTGTGAATCTGGCTATTAGGTTTAAGATATATTAAAATAAGTCATTCAGCATCATGATATTAAATTGTTGCAAGGTCACTTTTGTGTTCTGTTATTAACTAGCTTTCTAAATTTGTGTTAACTTCCTTCCATTTCAAGCTGTTCAACAACTTCACTTTTTCAAATATCAAAAAAAGAAAAAATAATATCAGTTTTTGTTTCAATTCGCAACTCCTTAAAAAATGTAGAGTTACTAGTTTTTTAGAGATTCTAGTACCTCTACTCATCTATACTAAACTATTTTACTCCCTATTCAAACTATTAATTTCTTGGTCAGTATTTCTTAATATTCCTCTGTAGCCCTTAATCAATTGAAAACTTTTTATTGTACTTTAAAAGTACATATGGATAACTTACCGTACATTATATCTACATGTAACTTATTTTTTTAATGTACTCGAGTCAAGAACTATAAACTTTTGTAAATTGATTAAACACACCCCTATATTAATTAAAGTATTTGAAATAATCAGGTGGGTCATTTAACTTGTTGTTAGCCAACAAGCTAAAATTTAGTGAGGCGGCACATTGAACTCTCTGTGGTGCAATGTAAGATTTTGTCCAAATTCAGCACCATAAAACAAATGATTGTCATTGGCACATAATGATTGACTGGTTTTCTATTACCATAAGTGAAATAGTGAATACCACAAGCTGCAGCTTGTTACTTAATAGTCATTAAAATATTCCAAGATTCTCCCTGTTATTATGAATCCTGTTTTAAAAAATAGAGCCTGGCGATTTGCAGATCAATACCAATACATTAAATTTCTATAATGTTGTTGACATAGTAGAAAAAATATCATTAAAAGTTTTTATTTTAGTTTCAACGTGCCAAATTGTTTAGACAATATTTTAGAAGCTTAGAAACAATAACTGGACTAGATGAACGCCTGGCATGACAAAAATACTACAAAGTTTTTTCACAAAACATTTTTAATCAGCGTATGCATGTACAACATTAACCATCAAAAATTAATGTGAAAGTTTTTGTTTATTTCTGCATGTGTCTTGCCATTGAATGATAAAATATGTGTAAGGTCGAGGCATTTTTAAAACAAATTGCCAAAAAATGATTTATTTTTTACGTGAAACAATTTGCCTAGATTTAAAACAGCTTATAGATGGTAGCGAGTAGTTTAATTGCTACTGAATAAGTTTCTTTATCCAATGAATATAAGTAACTGAAGAAGCTTTAAATATTTACTACAGCCAGAGCTATGTCCGCCAGCCAGTAACCAGTATTTAGAAAAAAACATTGTAACCTGATTTTTCATGCAATGATGATTTTCAACCATGCCAGATGAAGCTCAAGTGTGAAACCACTAAAGCTTGGCAAGTGTATTAGACGGATGCAAATTATTCACAATATGACCAAGACATTGTAGATTGTTGGATAGCACATCTGTATGCTGAGCTGGGGTTTCTAGCTCCTGATTCAGTTTCAGTGCATAACAGGTTTCTTCAAAGTTATTAGTTACTATAGCTAGAAAACACTGAAATTTATACATATAGATCACATGATGTTGTTTTAAATTATAGCTTCATATTATTTTCCATTTTTTGATTTTATAACATTTTGGGAGCCTTTAGAGAGGTAATTTTTTATTCACTCTACATTTGAGTTACAGCTAAACAAAATTGTTAAACAAAATTGTTATGTCTGTATATTTGTATACCATAGGAGCATCTGCTGACCTTGACCTGCTGACCTGATTGACCGAGATTTGCTGACTTTGTTTGTCCTATAAACAACCTCTTAGCTAAGCCCAAGTACATTGTTTGTTTCGTCAACAACTTCTGAGCAAGTTTCGGGACAATGAAAATCATGTTGATTTGATCTGTTTTGTTGTTAATTTTTGGTATTTATTACATGTGGTTTACTTGTTAGTTAAATGTTAGCTTTTTTGATCAAACTTTCGTTGAATCTTTAAAGAAATCTAATTTTTAAAATTAAATATAAAATTGTTACTGCTTACTGTTTATATATTTTTACCTTTGAAATGTTTTTGATCTTTAACCCTTTTACTGCCATTCATGTACAAGTTTAACAACGGTCTACTGCCAGCCATTTACTGAAAATTGCGGTTTTGCTTAATGATATGTAGACGAATTTTTTCAACTTTAAACTCTATCTAGAACTTTTTGTTATTTGTTTCATTTTGAAAACATATTACTAAACAATGTTATGAAAAATGTTCAACGTATTTATGCTTTGTTCATTCCTAAAGCTATGTAAAGCTATCATCGCTAGGAAGCGAAAACGATCCTATACAATGTTATTTACTCTTACAAAACTATTAGTTTCACCACCAGAGTCTGTTCTGCCGGTTTCATTATTTGTGTAATCGATAAAATCTAAATTTTAAATGGCTATAATGTCATCAACATAAGTAATTCTTCCCTTCCCGACTCGGAAAGTACTTGTGAAGCCATTATTGCACTAAATAGTTTGAACATCAGAGAAAAAGTGTTTTTGAGGTGAAAATTCCCAAAGAAAAACTTAAATCGCTTCACAATGTTAGGCTATAATGTTATAGAGAAATTGATGGACAACACTGTCAATACCATAAAAGTATTTGAGATCATTGGCTGTGTTGTCAATGAATAATGATTTAGGCTTGCATGAAATATCTAAAAAATTCAAAAAACTGTGCATTCAGCAGTTGACCATAGATTTTGCATAAATGGGTAGATGACAGTGTAAGGGCTAAATTATAATTTCTAGACTACTACCTAGAAAAACTACAAGCTTTTGTAATATACCGATAAACTATTAAGTGATCTAAGATAGGTAACATCATTGATTCTCGCTTTACTTCATTTCATAATGTACATTACATGTATATATTGTTGTTTTTAGCTAGCTAAACATAGCAGAAGTATGTGGCGTATAATCTTTGGCTACCTTTGTGCTCATTCACGTTTGAAGAATGAGTTCTTAGTCAATCGGGATTTCATCATTCTAAGTTGATGATTTGTGATTTAATTTTATTACTCACAATAATTTTTTCCAAGGGAAAAATGCAGGTTTAGTAAGCAATTATCTTTGCAACATGATGATGAAACAGTTCACTTTTACACTAATATGTGACACTTTTAGCATAGCTTCGCTCGGTTATAATTTGTGAAATTTCTTCAATGCTTGAAATTTCCCTCACAGTTTTGTATTTTAGTCCATAATTTTCTGACGCAGCGATACACAGAGTGGGTATCAACATCATCACTCCAAATGGATGTAGTTTATTATTACAAGTTAGAGCCAGTGCATCTTGTTGTGGATTAATTGAAAATGACGCCGACACATAGTTTCTCGTGTGTTTTCGATTACGACGACCTTGAACATTTGTTTGTATTTGAAGATCAACTAGTCCATGCCAAAAGTACTTATATTCGGTTATATCTAAGAAACCTTGGTCTCCAATGTAGCTAACCAGACCTTTATCTGGAACAGTTACCTTCATTCTGGTCTGTAAATCTAAGGGTCCTTCAACAAATAACAAAGGAAGGTATTTATTAGGTTCCCTAACAGTCAGTTTTGTTGTGCTCCTCAAATATATGATGTATAATGGCTTGCTACAACTGCTGAAAAGACCAAAATAGTGTGATGGCACAGAGCTTACACTGTTCTCTATTTTTCAAACATAAAAGAGCGATGGGTAAGAGTTTGCTTTTAGGAGGAAGCTAGACAAGTATTCTCCAGTCAGAGACTCAGAAATGTCAGGTAAACTTGGAGGTGTTGGCTTAGAGCGAATATCTGTAAATCCTTTGTCGATTAATCCTATCATTATCAGTTTTCCAAGCAAAGAATTTGCAGTTTTATCATCAATATTGGGTTTTTAATTTTTTAACGTGAACCTTTTGAAAGAGGATGAAATATGTTGCTGCGCCAGTGCAGCTATTATATTGGTAGAATTTCCTGGATATATTGAAAATGTTCGATGAAAATTTCCTTTGAAAAGATCATTTGTCACGGCTAATTCTTTATAGGTGCCATGACCCACAATTCTACCATCTGGCAAAACAAAATCCGTTTCAGAAAACGAATTATGTCCCTCAAGCCTCAACACAAGAATTTCATTGGTTTTTCTTCTCAGTTGTGCAATCTGTTGGTTGAACTAAACACTCCAGGAATTCTGCCCCAGCAGCGCAATATGAAATTCGCAAAATAAACACTTGTTTTCCTTCCTTACCTGGCTTTTTTGGGTTCATCTGAACTTCTGTCTACTAAGAGCAGTTCAAATAATCCATGATCTAAAATTCTCTAACATTTACAACTTTTTCAATCGTTCTATTAAAAATTTAGCATGAGTTATGGATGGAATTTAAATAATTCTAAATCTGTACTCTCTGCTTTTTTAATCCTGAGCTAGTATATTATCATTTGTTATTGCGAATAATATGACAACAATATTTTTGCAATATTATTGCTAGCACGCTATAGTTTAGTAACTGTCTAATTTAGCTGCTCCAAGTTTGTCTTAAATAAAAACTTTTTTTATGGTAACAACGTTGGTTGCACATTCATCACTCTCAAGTTCCAAAAAATATAGGCTGAATTTTTTGGTCTTAAAATGTTTCATCTTTAATATTTAGGTGCTACTAAAATAATAGAATATTTTGCAAGAATAGTTTGATGTATCAATTTATTATTATAATTGAATTTATAATAATGATAAAGCTCACTAGATGCAGGCCTGTATTCCCTGGTTGCATGTTGGGGCGGCAAATGTTAGGCAACTAGTGATGAACATCTGGGGGTTTGGAGGGAGCAGTGTAAGCCGACCCAACAGGTTTTTTATGTAGGGCTTCCATCGGACCTCCCATGTAAAGTTTTAAAAGATTTTATCGAAAAATATAAATATTTTTCTATTATTTGAGATTTGTTTGTTTTAGGTATGTGACCATCAAAACGTTTTCAGATTAAAATAGGCTAAACTTGACCGCAGTTAAAACGCTAAAAAAAGACATCTTTTTTTTTAGCGTTTCAACAAATATCAATTTTGCCGATTTTATTTTAAGTTTATCTGAAAGTTTTTCAAGCAAATGTTTGGTAAAACTTGATCTTTTGCAAATGTTTGTAAAAGTCGTTAACAAGAATATTTTGCCGATGGTGATAATAATGACGCCCAAGAACTACTAAAAGTTGATGTTTATCTCTATGGCTTGGAATAAAGTGATATTCTACGATCATAAAAACCGTTTCCATAGCCGTTGCGCAAGTAACTGTTTACATTAATGATGTTGAGGTAGAGTTATCTAAAGCAATTTATCATTGCATAGGAATGGACCAAACAAATCCGTTCGAGTTAACCAAGTGTTCAGGATAAAATTTCACATTTTATCCGAGGGCGAGTTATCCGAGTTTGACTGTATTTAGCCGCCAAAATTTCCTAAAAGGTTGGGGTGGCTCAGGCGGCCAACTGCCCCAGAGAATACGGTCCTGATCACATGCAGTAATTGTCATATTGATTATTTGAGTTGATTTTCAAATTTGGTTGACAGATCAAAAACTAAGTTTTCTGTGAGTAAAATTTCAATTTCATTCAGTTTTATAAAGTTTTATCTAAGATTGTAATTTGATCCTGCTTATTGTTTGATGAATATTTTTAGTTCTGTAAGAACTGCCCTGGTGCACAACTCTGTACTACAAAATACTTGCATGATAAAACATGTAAAAATGTATTTTTATGTTAAACCTTGCTATGATCAAGAGTTATAAATATATTATACATGTGTGGGAAAGTACATCACTATTTTAGTGTTAATGTTTTAGTTGAAGTACCAGCAAAAATATTTTTAAATGCTTTTATTGTACTCGCTCTTAGTACGCTAGTTTAAAATTCACTATTACTTTTTGCAGCTAATTTTATTAGATTATGTTAAATTATACAAAATAACTTTATGTTATCGCTTAGTCCATTATTCTTGCGGAGCCCCTTGTGTTAAATTTAACACATCAAACTTGTTGAAATCATAAATGGTTCTCATATACACAAATTAGCTACTTCTTTATGATCCCTTAAAGCTCAATGTGTTATCTTTACCGCAAAAGCCAAAAGGTTTGATTGGTCGGTCGCTAATTGTTGTTTCTTGTCGATTGCCACACGGCTTTAAACTGTATGGCATGTATGGTGTTAAACAGCTTGATATGTTCCAAATCTTTGAAGGTTGCAAAGTTAGTGGAATTTCAACAGATATGAAATTACACAAACAGAACGTTTAGTTTTTGCAGGTTTGTGGCAATCAACATAGTTATTCAATTCAGTATATTTTTTGTGTTATAAAAACACAATAGGTCTCAGTGGAACGTCATTTTCATTGAGTTGTGAACATGATTTTTTTATAAGTGTAATAATAATGCTTTACTAGTAATATTAATTGGCCACCAACTAGTTTATTTTTGAAATTCACTTTTTTAACTAAACCACAAAGGAGCCTCAAATATCTATAGCCGCAAGTGACAGGATGCTTTTTCAACAACCGGACTTCTATTTTTACTACCATGGCTGAAGTTGAGCCACTTACTGAAGCAATACGCTGGGACAACTAAAGAAAATAACAGGTCTCTGTATAAAGGCCAGCAATCATCCAAAACTATAACACTAATATTGGAGGTGTAGATTAGCTTGATTTATTTGAGGAAAACATAGATTTCTCATGAGACCACAGAGGTAGTAAAAGGGAATCTTTTAGAGTTTTGTAACAGTGGCTACCGTCAATGCCTGGCTACTCTGCCGCTGTGATTGCTGAGGATTTGGGCAGTTGCCGCTTCTAGTCAATTTTCACCAGCAACCTCCTCAAGGCTACTGGAGTTGCTGCAGACGATGAGCCTGCTGAAGCAGTTTTACGTGAGCGTACCAACGAGGCACCATGCAAACACATAAAGCAGGACAGCTAGCATCACTGGCATATAGTAAATAAAAAAATTAGAGCAGTGTAGCCAATGTACCAAAGGGCAAAGCAACATTTAGAGTAAAAAATGTGATGTTTGTTTATGTCTAAACAAAGAAAGAAACTGCTTTGAGCGATTCCATATGTGACTTTGACAATCCTTTTTAACCTTTGAATAATCTTATTTCAGCAATTTTTTTAATTCTGCTCTGACAGTTACTATATTTTGTTTGTTACGTTCTTGGTAAGTTCGTCAATTTATTATTAAAGTATTTTTAACTAGATCCTCTTTAGCCCAACGTGTTAATTAAACTTGACACATTTAAAAAAAGTTATTAAAAGTCTAAAATTAAAAAACAATTAAATTTAATATTTTTCTGAACCTATCAATAAATCATAACCAGCAGGAAAAATTTTTCACTCTTTAAATAACACCTTTAGGCTTGGCAGGGTTATAGTTTAGTGTAGTTTTTAGGTTTATATTAGCCTATTGTAGGCTATATTGTAATATGTTATATTAAATTAAAGTATAGTATTTTATTGTGTATAAAATATACCAGCTTATCTATGTTACAATGCACTGTAAAACAATATTTTATATTACATAACAGTGCATTATATACTTTTATTTTATGCTAAACTGTATTTAACAAAACTTTGCAATGAGACATGTTAACTTCCAACTATAACAATGAACTCCTTGAACTTGGACTATTTATGTTAATCTCCAGTTTTTGATTTGCTGCCTTTTCAACTAAATCTCCAATATATTCATCCATTAAATAATAGTGCACAAATAAAATTATATTACCTTTGGTTATAATATATTAACCTTTATTATATTATGTTATCTTACACCGCTTGAATATTTTACTTTTTGTCTTGTATCTTACTATCTTATATTATATAATAATAATTCATGATATTACTTAATATTTTTAGTTCACTATAGTTCATGGCCCCAATAACGTCTGTTAGGTTGATCTTCTAGCACAACCTAGCGCCACCTAGCAACACCTTTTTCAGGCTATTATATATGACAAAAAGATTATATTAGTCTTGGCTTTGGAACCATTATGGTGTTAAATATTTTTTGTAATTAATATAAATCCTTGTCTAGCTATGACAATGCTAGTGATAACTGTTTAAACTCGGACTTTGCTTAAGTTGCTAGTCAGGACAGCAAGAGAAGGGTTTGAAAAAATGCCCAAGATCAATCTGTTACGAATTTGTAGTCTTCTTTACTTGTGGCATCAGTTGGTGTACAATTTTTATCTTATTAGTTTAATAATAAAGCCTTTTTATAGGCATTCTGTTTAAACCTTCAGCATACATGAGATGTTGTCAAATATCAAGTTTTTCCAATCACATAATTACCCCCTAATAAACAAATAGTCGAGGAGTGAACTAGCTAGGATGCATAAATGCAAGTACAAGTATATGCTATGCCTTATGTGTTTATGTGCAAGTAGTCTTTGCTTACAGTAATACCCTGTTCTAACTAAACTAGGCACGTAATTATCAACTTAATTTTTGTCAGAAAAGATCAATGCTAAACTTCTAGGCGTAAATGCTAAATGTGTATCAATTCAATCAAGCTATTGTTTAGCTGTGTGTAGAATAATCAAATTTACATACTTGGTGCAACGCTATAATATTTTGCTTATCATAGACTAGCTAACAGCAACCGATAATAGTGTTTGTGTGGTGTACCTTTTAGAAAAAAGTTTGCTGTTAGCGAGCTTAATATGAAATTCAACCTGCATAACTAGCCATGGCAGATAAACACAATGAACCTAGCACAAGTAGCCACTCTGACAAGTATACACTCACGGTATATCATAGACATGTAGTCTTGCAGGCAAGTTTTTATCACCTTGATATCTTTTGTCCACATGGTAGTTTGCTAGAGTTGAATGATAAATGCTGAAAACTTCTTGTGACTACTTTTCCACATTCCTTGATACAGTGAGGAAGATGGTTTCTTTGCCTAACTATTGGTCCACACACTTGATAAGAGTAAAAAATGATCTGCAACTGCTGAAATTGGCTACTGCTCTTATTAAGGCAGGCTGTAATTTCAGAACTTCCTTTTACCTAAACATTCACCAATATTTCTCTACATTTGTCAGTATATATTTTACTGTATAGGAATCTATGCCATCAACATCTATTCAGTTTAAAAGCTGCCTTATTGTGGTTCATCTTGAACTGTACGATTGTTTATTATATTTGCCTTCTATACATTGCATACTATAAGCTGATATATGATACATGGTATAACTTAATATACAATGAATAGGATCATATAATATATTAAGTATGATATACAGTAACTCTATATATGATGCATCGTATATTATGATATATGATGCATCGTATAACCTCATACAATGCTCGAGATGACTTCGTATACAATACATAGTATAACTTTACACATGACGTGTGGTGTAACCTGTTATACAACGAATGACATAACTGTACACTATGTAAGGTTTAACTTAATTTACAATGCATGGTATAACACGATACATGACACGTTGTATAACTTAACTAGGTGACTGCTTGGTGTTGCCCAAATAATAAAAAACTTTTTAGACAGAAAACTAATCTGTATTTAACATATGAAAACATTTGTCTTTTAAACTTTCAAACTTCAAATCATGAGAAAATTTTTGTGTGTAATTGAAATAAATTAGGAGAGGAAATAAAAACTACTGCACAGTTTTTCAAACCGTTGGAATTTTCAAAATTCATGTCATGAAGAAATTTTGTTGGTCAGGTAAAATAAATGAAAGTAAAATAAACTTGCTACTTTCCAAGTTGTATTGTTTGTAATATCAAAAATGACACCGCTCTTTATAAAACATTCCTATATTTTAGCTCAATTTACGAATCATGTTGTAAAGAGTCTCTTACACCTTTAAAGCAAGTAAAAATAGTGTGGAAAGAAAACTTTCATTAACTACTATGAAGACTTGCTATTTGTTGACGAAGTTGAATGTACGCGTCCTTGATGGGATTTCAGTGCAAATTCAGTTTCAAATTCACCAATACAATTTCCTACAAGACACCAAAACCATTTGCAAAAAAGGCATTTTCCTGAAGTTTCATTTTCCTTTCTAGCCTTTGATCCCGTGCCACAATTGCGACACTGTTTTATGTAATCAGAACTCTGCTCGAAGTGATTTCTTTGGCGGTGCCACCTCCAACCTTGGACACTCAAAAAGTTCTGCTCACACCTTGCTATAAGACACCATGTATAATCACAATGTTTGTAAGGACACTTCATGTGCGATCGACCTGAGTCCCGCTGTTTTGGAGAGTTACATACACAAAAGTTGTAGTTGTCATGAGTCGAAAACTCCTCCAAAACATGTTTGTATTTGTGATGTGATCTGACACTGCTCCTAAACTTTGAGCTGAAACTGCAACTTCTTTAATTGCATTTGTAGTTACCACAATGGGAACAGCTCAATATTTTTGAACTTCTAATTGGAAAAAATTTTCCACAAGAGCACTTTTCTTTTTTCTTCAAGTATGACAATCCTGTGCTGCTCATCACTTCTTCAGAAATGATGGCTGAATGTTTTAGTTTGTAATGCTCCAATGAATATTCTCTGTATCTGGAAACAAAGCTGCACTCAGGATGCATGCATATAAAGATCCTACATTTTTTACATTGATGAGTCATGTAATACATGTAATTTTCTAGACATATTGTGACAGGCTACACATGACTAAAGACGATCAGTCGGCTGAGCTTTGATCTAAGATTACTCTTGATAGCTGCTATCTTTGTAGCCTCATGGTGAATTCTAATTCTGACATATCTGGATGTGATAATTTTAACTACCGCTACTTTTGTAAAATAAGTGAAAGTAAAATAAACTTGCTACTTTCCAAGTTGTATTGTTTGTAGTATCAAAAAAGACACCAGTCTTTATAAAACATTCATATATTTTAGCTTAATCTACGAATACTGTTGAAAAGAGTCGCTTACACCTTTAGAGCAAATAACAAATAGTGTGGAAAGAAATCTGTCATTAACTACTATGAAGACTTGCTATTTGTTGACGAAGTTGAATGTACGCGTCCTTGATGGGATTTCAGTGCAAATTCAGTTTCAAATTCACCAATACAATTTCCTACAAGACACCAAAACCATTTGCAAAAAAGGCATTTTCCCGAAGTCTCATTTTCCTTTCTAGCCTTTGATCCCTTACCACAATTGCGACACTGTTTTATGTAATCTGAACTCTGCCCGAAGTGATTTCTTTGGCGGTGCCACCTCCAACTTTGGACACTCAAAAAGTTCTGCTCACACTTTGCTATAAGACACCATGTATAATCACAATGTTTGTAAGGACACTTCATGTGCGATCGACCTGAGTCCCGCTGTTTTGGAGAGTTACATACACAAAAGTTGTAGTTGTCATGAGTCGAAAACTCCTCTAAAGCATGTTTGTATTTGTGATGTGATCTGACACTGCTCCTAAACTTTGAGCTAAAACTGCAACTTCTGTAATTGCATTTGTAGTTACCACAATGGGAACAGCTCAATATTTTTGAACTTCTAATTGGAAAAAGTTTTCCACAAGAGCACTTTTCTTTTTTCTTCAAGTATGACAATCCTGTGCTGCTCATCAGTTCTTCAGAAATGATTGCTGAATGTTTTAGTTTGTAATGCTCCAATAAATATTCTCTGTATCTGGAAACAAAGCTGCACTCAGGATGCATGCATATAAAGATCCTACATTTTTTACATTGATGAGTCATGTAATATGATGTTGATGTTTTCCATCCACACGCGCAAAGCTTTACTACACCGTCTGATACAATTCTTTTAACATTTTCGGGCATTTTTTGTGTAAAAAGATCTAAAGAATTGGAAGAAGGTATTTCAGAGATCTAAAAATATAAAACAGCACTGATGAAATTATAAATATGTTAGTTAGGAAAGTATTGGAGTACTGCCAACCGTGTGAAGAAAAATTTTATATCAGTAATTTTTACACATTTCTTTTAATTCTAACAATGTTCTCATTCTCTACAACATTCTCTGTCTCATTCTCTCATTTTTATCTTAATGATTCATCTTATAATCGAGCACCTTGACCAGTTTATATTAAAATCCTTGGCTTTTAAATAAAACATACTGCTCAAAGCAAAATTAATAGACAGTCTGATGAAGCACACCATATAATTTTTTTGCGCTCTTGAAGTAAGTTGTCATGCTTTAGTAGCTGATAGTAAGTTTTTTCATGTGATGAGATTGCTAGGTAGCTCAGCTTTAGCATTTTTAATGAGGCCAGAGTCATACAGTGACTAGTCAGTTTGCATGGACTGCCAACTAAACACTCAGGTAAGGTCAGAGACAGCAGAAAATATAGTTTTATTTAATTTGCATCAAAAAAGGCCTGGAAGTATTTAAATCGCTTACTTCTAATCAAATAATCAATATTGTGCTCTTTGCCACAAGTTTGCTAAAAGGTAAAGGTCAGCTGCAACTTTAAGGGATTTTGAAAAATGTAATAATGCAAAGTTAAATGTTTCAGTTGACATGCTTTTGGTTATTAATAGCAAAATATTGTTTAAAGCCAAATCTGGCATTTGATTGTTTGCCCTGCAAAATGACAGCAATTAACTTTAGATATTGCAGTGACTTGCCATATACGTAGGGCAGATCACACAGTTGGTAAGGAATCTGGATGGTTACCATTAGATCCTAGGTTCTAATCCCAGCAACCACAACTTTTGGCAGTCTTTAGAAAAAAAACCTTGTTCATATAGCGTCTAAAAACTTCATGATGAGTGCAATATGCAAAGCCATGCCGGCTCTGATGTCACCCAATCAAACAAAGTCTGCACTGCATGTAGCTGAGCTAGCATAAGTTCATGAAAAATAGGCTCCTTGTCCAAAACAAATAAAATGGACTCAAACTGATTACATGGACTTCAAACATTGGTAATTTATGAGTAAACCTCAAAAGGTGGGCTACATGGGATGGATATGTTGTTGACAGTATTCATAAAATGGACCTTGATACAGAGTATAAATAAAGCTCAATCTTTAATCTGTTGAATATGCAGCTTTCATCATTGGATCAAGGCTGAAAGATGAATATCTACAGGTGGAAGAAGGAACCTGTGGATATCCATCATTGATATTTGGGGTATCCAGGGTATCAAAGGTGAAAGAGACATTGCAAACACCTGTGGTATCTAAGAAAAACCCATTAGAAGTTATTAACTTGGCACTGAAGTCAATCTCAAAAGGGTTGGTCAGTGAGGCTAATGCCTATAGTACGGTTTAATCCACAGTACAACAATCTTCGTCTCATAAAAAATGGGTATTAGGCCATGGTCAACTAGGCTTCAAGCCCGTCTGTCTTTGTAACTGAGGCTGCAAAATAAAATCAAGTACTTGTTTAAGAAAGTTAGTAGGCTCAGTGAGAGTACTAACCACAGCTTGAAGCATCCAAAAAGTGGAGCCATTGTAAAAGCATTAGAATCTGCCAAACAACAGCAGTACAATAAAGAGTGGAACAACCAGACGATGAACAAACTAAACTGTTCAACAATAATTCAATAAGAGTTCAAAAGTGATTTGCGGAAGTAAATGCCAGATCCTTTCAAATCCAGCAGCCCAAAGTTCAGGAAAAAACATCTGGAGATAGAGGCTAATCATAACACGGCTGCAAATAATCTGAAGTGGCTTAAATAGAGTCTCTAACACACTGTTGCTTAGCAATGACTCACCATCAGCGGGGAGGACATCAAGTGCAATGTGCAGCATATGGAAAACTGGGCAGCACCTAGAGCTGACATGATTCAAGCGTTCTGGTTAAAGACATTGGTATCACTTCACATTAGAATGGCAAAGCAGATAAAATGACTAATAGAAAAATGTGACCATCAAAAGTGGGTGAACAAAAGACAAACTGTTTTTCTGAGAAAATACCTCATGGCCATCAAAATAGGGTGAACAAAGGACAAACTGTTCTTCTGAAAAAAGACCCCAAGCGGACGTCATTACCCTAAAACTATCAACCAATAACACGCTTGCCCACCACCTAAAACTGCTCTCAGGAATAGTTGCAGACAAACTGGAAAAGCACATGTCACTATATGATCAGTGCTCAGAAAAGAATTGGACGCAACACCCGATGAGCCAAAAATCTTTTGTTGGTAGATCGAACAGTCTGCCAAGACAGCAGGAGAATGCATACAATTTTTATGGCTCGGATTGGCTACAAAAAGGCCTATGACCCTATTCCCCATAATTGGATTGTTGTGTGCTTAAGGTTTTATGATGTTCACCCTGCTCTTGTAGTGTTCATCAAAATGTCAATGACCAAATGGAAGACGGTACTGGAAGCTAATGGCATAATACTGGCAAGTGGCAAAATCAAGTGAGGTATCAATCAAGTTGACACCCTATAGCCGCTACTCTTCTGCATAATTATGTCTAAAACCTCTAAGCAATATGCTGAAGAAGACACAACACGGGTACCAGTTTAAGATTGGTACTAAAACTAACTACCTATTCTACATAACAGATTTTAAACTGTACGCTACAAAGGAAAGGGGCATTGACTTCAAACACGCTTTAGTCATGTAGACTATATAGCACGGACATCAGAATGACCTTCGGTATTGAGAAATGTAGAGGCCAATTCTTAAGAAAAACTATTATGTACACACATATGATCTGGCAATGCCATATGATATCATCAAAGATATAGATGAAGTGTACGAGTACTTGGAGATTACGCAAAGCGACATCAACCATGAATCTGAAGTACATCAAAAAGCCACAACCAAATACAAAAAAAGCTTTCGACTAGTCCTGTCAAGCCAGCCCAATGCTAGAAATCAAGTCCTAGCAAAAAATGCATATTCACTGTTAGTAATAAGATACCCAGCAGGCAGAAAAAAATAGAGTGAGGAAGCCATTAAAGAAACAGATATGGCAATTTGCAAACTGCTTTGCAAACTTGCAAAACCAGTAAGAAACTTTTTTTATGCATGTATGATTTATATAAAATATTTTTCTTACATTTTATATAATATATGTAGCTATCCATAAATTTCTTTTTCAAATAAATGTTTCTTATCTGAGCTATGCCGAGCATGCAACTAGCATATATAATATAATTTATATATATATATATATATATATATGTGTTTGTATATACTAGTTTAATACCCGGCCTTGCCCGGGTATTAACAAAGTCCACGCACAGAAAGCTTAGTTTTATTTAGCATACGATACATTTACTATCCTAGATTTCAAACTTACTATCATAAGAAAATTACAATGTTCTACGTGCAGAATTTTCACTTTTAAGATGAATGTGTAACATAAAAGTTGAACCTAACTTATGTAAACTGTGCTTACTAAAAACATATTTGAAGGAAGGTTTAGTATGTGTTTTTGTAAATTTCAACTAAAACTCTAACGCTTATTTGTTTGGAAAGCTGTTTGTATCATAGCAGATGACACTGAACTGAAACACAATCGCTAAATTTTCGTTTTAAAAAAAAGGTTTGTTTATATTGTCTTTCAAAAATCAATTTAGTCCTACTACAAAAAAGACAGAAAGCATCGAGTTTCATGAGGTTAATAGAGTACATAGAGTTTCAATTGGTATGTCTGCTAGCTCATGCAATCTACAAAAGGGTGTATATGTTATATAGTACGAGTTTTGAATTGTACGATATTTTGTATACTGATCAATCAACATATGGATTTCTATCGGCTGCTGCAATCTTCCTGTTTCGCATCTAGCATGTTGAGAGGTTTTATTCCAAGATTTTAAAACCTATTGTTGGACATACAAAAACACACAGAAAGGCATACAAATGTTGAGAAACATATATACATGTATATCTAGATTTGTATGCGTGTATGTTGTCAACAAGACAACAATGTTGCTACGCATCCCTGAGTCACTGCGATGGCACACCACTCTCCCTTTACAACCAGCCTTCACCACACAAGGATGCATGCCCACAGAAAAATGCTGTCTCGAATCTGACAGCAGTCCTTACTGCCAACCTGTAGTTTGACCACCACAGACAAATCTTCTATAAGAAAAAACACAGCAATTCACAAAATCGGTCAACTTGCTTTCCTCATTGAGGTATTTCCCAAACATTTGATTCAGGCCTGTTTATATAGTGAGACCTGTTAGTCCTTTAGCGTTCCTGTGAGAAACAAGCTTTCCGCTGGTCTTGATTTCCTTCAAAGCCAGCTTCCGCATTACAGGCTAATCACTAAAAAACCACATATTCTCCAGCTTTTCACAAAGCTCACAAGAAAAATGCATAAGTTTTGAATGAAGGGCATTTGTAGTCATCAAAATACGCAGAACACCATCGCACACTCTATGACCGTTTAGGTGGTTCAAGCAGCTCAGACAGACTTCGATTTGACCGCCGCCCTGTCTGCATCGGCCCCGACGGGAATTTTTTAACTGGCATTTGAGCTTCATCATTACCCTGACTCTGTGCTGCTTTGCCATTAGTCTCAACTGAAAGCCCAACAGGTAATACACAATCAGTAGCCATCTCTACCAGCAGAAGATTGATGACATTTGATTCCAGCAAGTGGTTTTCACCTAAACCTAATGGTGGGGCTGGATGTCATTGACAAGTTTATGGCTAACATTGCCAGTATGTATGTCATTGTCATAGCGCTATCGCCTGACATCCCTTACATGCCTAGGCATGCTATTCACATACAGTATGCTTAGAGACGATGCCGGTAACCTGATGTAGTGCCCACTCATTGGTGCGAGATGGGGTATGGTTTCACAAAGGCCTCATCACTTAGACTAAAACAGCTTTCAATTTTTTCCAGATGCCTTATTGTTAATATTGAAGGGCACTCGCCATTGATAACAAAATAGCACATTTAAAAGAACAGAGAGCTTTTCCATCTCCTTTCGAGGCATCACATTATTCCAATAAGTTGCCTTCCTCAAGGTGAACCCACTCTTTTTGACAATCCTCTAGAATTTCCAATGATCTCTATAAACTATTCCATCACCCCTACACAGCTCGAAAAAAAAGTTTTTTCCCTCCTGTCACCAAACTGGTTAACAGCTGCTGACGTGAAAAACTTTTGATTTCTTTTAGCAACAACTCATAACACTGCCCACGACAAGCCAGGATGCTACATCGCTAAGTCACTATCTGTGCTGCTGACTCAGTTTGCAGTTCACGGCAGATAACAGACCAAGCTGGACCACAGTCCACCATTGGCAGAAAGGGACTGTTGTCATAATGAGTCACATCAATATAGCAACTCAGCACCAGGTCTCCTTTATGGCCAAATTTCCAACAGCCACAAAACTCTTATCTTGCAGTGCAGGGTCATTGTGCTGGCATGCCTCACACCCAGCCTGCTTAGTCTTTACTTGTTTTCGTGACAGATCATCACTGATCTGTCATACAAGGTAAAGCGTCTAATCAATTATCAAACGGTGTGACAAAGGTGCTGCTATGATGGCACCTTCAAGACTTTTGCTGCTGAACATTGCAGCTAACACCTCAGCTGCTGCACAGTAAGCCTTTTGGTACTCTAGCCAACACATTGGTGCCCTTGTCATTTGTTCAGATTTATTCTCTACAGAAGGAACAAAGTGAACAAACCCTGCAAATCTATACTTGACTATCATGTCACGGATCGCCAAAAAAACACTTCGCAAGCAACTCCGCAACACCCTTTGTTCAGACACACTTTCACTCATCAATGGTTTTGGTCAACTAGTTAACAACTGTAAGCGTATCAATGGTTAAATTAAACTTTTTTCCTTCAAAAATCTATCAAAATGGATTCCTCAATCAACTGTCGTCAACTCAGCAATGTTGATGCACTGTTGGTCAGTCTCCTTTCAGAGCCATGAAGCAACCTTCACCATGTTGCCATCACCCTCGAAAGTCACACCCATGCCAAAAAAGCTTGCATAATTCCGCACTGTAACAGAACTGCAGGAGTTTGCCTTGCAAACTCCTTTGACTAAGTCCTTGTGACGTGCTGCTGCCAAGAGCTCTTCAGCCAGACTGCTCACAGCTTTCCTAACAAGGGAGTTTTAAACTTCACTGCAGCCTAACTATTTTAGAAAACTGTGCAGTAGGGAGAGCAGCAACTCTGCAACAGAATAGGATCTAACCAGTTGACTACACGTCAAAAACAGCTCCTTCTTCATGAGCGTTGATGGTTCAGGTTTTTGCTCCAAAAAAGCTTTCTCCCTCAATGTCTGCAGATGCTCGGTAGAATTTTTCTACAAAGCCATACCAAGCAGCCGGCTTCTGTCTAGAGCCTCTGGCTCTTCTGTCTCAAGTCCATACCTCACCAAGTAGTCTCTCAACTTTTGAGCACTCAGTACAAATTCCTGAACCACTATGTCATCAGTACAATGATCTGTCTCATGATGAACATGTTTGTCTAATGAAAAAAATTTCTTTTAAGAACTGGGGTCATGATTCTTGGTGCACAGGACCAGAAAAGGTAAGTTGAGTTAATACATAGTTCACTTCATTGTACGATTGTACGATTCGGCCAATTTAAAATTAGCCCATAGGCCTGGTTGAAGGTGCTGGCTAAAAACCATCATCTATCCGTAGCAAAGCATGTACTTTAGAAAAACACATTATCGTAAGAAGCTAAGATCTTGAGACAAATGCTCAAACTCAAAGGTATTTGATAGGAAATCTAAGCTTGAATAAACTATATCATTCACTTGGTAAAATTGCGGGTAGAAAACCTTTTTGTATGTACCAAGTACATGTATGTACAATTATTTACATTTCGTCGAAGTAAGAGATAGGTAAGTTAAACTTACCGCTTGATTCGATGTTTCACTCTCTACGCATTCTGCCACCATCGTGACTATTTTTAGCCAATCAACTTTTTGGCCTCCCGCCAGCTCAGTAATATTGTTCTACAAATCATATTGCAACACGTTATGAAATAATTGTGACAAAAATTTACTACTGCTATTGCTCTGTTTGTGCATTTATGATTTCATTTATAGATATGATTTTTTTAATAATTTAATGGTCCAACTTCTAATTGAATGTAGCCGCTCTAATTTTTGTAATAATAAAATTTAAAGTAGTATTTAAAATATTGTAATAGATGAAACCTCTTAGATCTCGTATTGATATTTAACAAATAACAAAAATAACCCTACCTAAACAATTAGTCACTGTCTTAGCACTAAAATGATTGTAGCAAGAAATTAGGTAAAACAATATATTCAAGTGAACCTATAAATACTATACCCTCATTTTGTAACAAATTAGTAAAGGTTTCGGTTGCTATATACCATTGAAGAGACTAATTTATTGAATATGTGTTGAAAAAGCAACATTAGTAATTATATATTATATATATTTATATTACTTACAAATTATTCAAAGTTATACTTTTCTATAGTTCAAAACATTTGTTAGGACAATTTCAATCAATGAATACATTATATTCAAAATACTTGTACAGCAAAATAAATTGTTTTGAATTGGAAAAATGTGAAATTGTAAGGTTAGTTTGTACTTGGAAACGTTGGAAACATTTTTACCTTAAAATTTAATTTCAACTGCTAAAAAATGTCAATCATTGAGTTATGTCATTGAGTTTATGTCTTACCCATCCACCAGTTGCAGCAATGTTTTCATTTATAGTAAATTCATTGACTGAAATTTTCTCAAAATAATCAGTGAGAATGCGGGCAAGTTTTATATGCTTTGGTTGATGCATTATGATAACTGAAAGCAGCTCCATGCTCTGAAACAAAACAGATAAGATATGTTCAATTAAATTGTTCAAATAGTAGTTGAAAACAAAATATCAAGTTGGTCCCAAACTTGCATAAGATACAACATGAATAGCCTTATTTATTAATTAAAAATCTTACGTATGAAACTATCCCCAGTGTGACAATCCATAATTTACATGAATTTAAAACATACTTTGTTTTATGTGATACAATACATAATATAACATTACCGTATAACATAAAATACATAATATATGTGTAATATGTGTACATTACAATAATTACAACAAAATAGAAGCTTCAAATTTTAATGCAAAGCCTAATGGAAATAGCATAGGGGTAATGGGGGCACAGTGAACATAGGGGCACAGTGAACACCCCTCTTTTTTCAGAGATACAATTAGTTAAGTGTTTTCACACCAGTTATAGCTCATAGGAAATGATGGCAGGGGTTTACTTTTATTACTTGGTAATAAATAGCTAAAAGAGGAAAAGCTCAGGTGAGTAAAATGTAATTTTTCATGGTAAAAGTAATGTATGATATGCAGGCTAAAAATGAACATTTACATTACACTTTCATTTCTTAATGTGAATAAAGATAGGCATAAATGTTCTTTTCTTTTTTCAATATTCAACATAAACAATGAATGGAAGCTGTGAAAATTTCAGCTCAATTTTTTTCGCATGGCATAGTTGGGGCACAGTGAACAATTTGAAATGGGGCACAGTGAACATGGTCCACTATACCCCGCTTTATTATCAGTGTGCCCACACTAAAACCTGGGTAATAATAAGGCAATTTTAAGCTAAAATACAAATAGGCTAACTTTGTTTGTACCAATAATAATCTCTTCAACCCACTCAGTTTAGTTGCTCTGACTTACTTTCCTTCATATCTGAGACAGGTTTTAAAAGGCATTTGTTTATACATATTATTAAAAAAAAAGATCAAGATTGAGACCGCTATTAAAAAAAGAGAGAGATGGTGCGTACATAAAAGGAAATGGCTGATGGCCATAAGAAAAATCGAACTCTGCTGCTGAAATTAGGACTGCCGTGAAGATGGTGAGGAATGCCTAGCAGTGTGCAGAGTCACCTGTTCAGAGAACCTGAAGATCTTGAGAATTATTACTACTCATTACGTAAATAAGGCAAAAGACAAAGGAATAAATAATGTTGAGTCCTTTTCCAAAAAAAGCAAATAGAACAGTTTTTACTGTTCATCAAGTGTTACTGAAAGAATGCCTGCTCACAGCTTTAAGGCGTCATCACGGGCTGACAGAGAAACAACTAAGAAAGCTAGCACGGGACTATGCTAAACAAAACCATTGTAGCTATCCTCCCAGATGGGATGAGAATGAATGTGCTGGGGAAGATTGAATAAGCGGGTACTTGAAAAGACATAGGGAGTGACATTTAGATGAATACATTGATTTTTCTTGTCACCCGTTTGCTTGTTGTGCAGTAAATAATAACTAGAATTTCATATAACTCACAAAGATAAATAAATCATAAATCATAGATAACATTATGATGGAATATAAGTGTACCCCAGACATGGGGCACAGTGGTCAAAAATTTTCATCTTAAGTAACACACAATATTTTTACAAGGATTGGCATAAAGTCAGAAGGCTTTCAGATATGTTAGAGAACATGTTTCTTTTGCTTTCCTATTAATTTAAACTTAGTTGATCGACGATGAACTGGGGAATCTTGAATAAGGTCAAAAACGGCCCACTGTGCCCCCGTTACCCCTATTAGTTTTTGTGTTGATGCGTAATAAATATTATGTTGCGGATATATATATATATGTATATATATCTATATATGTATATATATATGTATATATATGTATATATATATATAAAAAATTGTTTCCTAACCCCGGGTGGGTGGTAAATTCTGCTCTAACTCGGGTCTCCTACCAGAGACCTGGGAGTTTGAGCACTCGTCTCAAGATCTTAGCTGTTCCCAATAGCGCACTTTTCTGCAACTCACCTGAGTTGATTGTTGTTGGTATTTGGGCAAGCCACATTTTATGCGCCGGTGTTATTGCGCCCAGTGCCCCAATGACTACTGGGATTACGGTTGTTCTTACATTCCAGCATTTTTCAATTTCTTTTCCAAGAGGGAGATATTTTTCTACCTTTTCTTTTTCTTTGCTGGCTATATTGTAGTCATTGGGTACTGCTATATCTATTATCGTAGCCCTCTTGTTTTCCTTGTCTACCACCACTATATCTGGTTGGTTTGCTAGGACATGCTTGTCGGTTTGGATGTAGAAGTCCCAGAGGATCTTAGCGCGGTCATTTTCATTGACCTTACCAGGAGCTTCCCACCAGTGTTGTGGTTTATTAAGGCCATACTCATCACATAGACTTCTATACACAATACCTGCGACATGATTATGCCGCTCAGTGTATGCGTTCCCTGCTAGCTGTCTGCATCCACTGATGATGTGTTGGATGGTCTCAGGTGCATCTTTGCACAGTCTGCATCTAGGATCGTCTCTAGTGTGATAGATTTTCGTTTGGAGTTGCCTTGTTGGGAGCACTTGCTCCTGGGCTGCCATGATTAGCGACTCTGTATTGGCCGTTAGGTTTCCTTTGTTCAGCCACATATATGTCTGGTGAAGATCGCCAACCTTAGATATTTGTTGGTGGTAAGCACCACGAAGAGGTTTCGTATGCCAGTCAATTTCCTCATCATCAGGGTGTAGGTCCGTTGTGAGAGCAGCCGATTGAAATTCAGCTAGCAAATTATCTGAGATGGCCATGGAGGCTGCATATGCTTTGATGCTTTGCTCCTCCTCTTTCACTGTCTGCTGTACACTTTTGAGTCCCCTACCGCCATCTTTCCTATCAAGATACAATCTAATAGTATCAGATTTTGGGTGGAGTGCTCCATGCATGGCCAGCAGTTTACGAGTTGCTATATCTGTTTCTTTGATGGCTTCCTCAGTCCACTTTATTATGCCTGCTGGATATCTTATTACTGGCAGTGCGTAGGTATTTATTGCCATGATTTGGTTCTTGGCATTGAGCTGGCTCTGTAAGACCTGCCGAAGGCGTTTCTTGTATTCGGTAATGGCTTTGTGACGTACCTCGGCTTCGTGGTTGATGTTGCTTTGCATATTCCCCAAGTACTTGTACCCTTCTTCTATTTCTTTGATGGTACCATTTGGCATTCTTAGGCCATCTGTGAGCATAGAAAAGCCTTTCTTAAGAATTAGCCTTCCACATTTCTCAATACCGAAGGTCATTCTGATGTCCTTGCTGTATACCTGAGTGAGGTGTATTAGCGAATCAATGTCTTATGAATCAATGTTTAGCTCCTTGGGTGTTGCGCCCAATTCCTTTCTGAGCACTGGTCATATGGTGACTCATGTGCTTTTCCAGTTTGTCTGCAACTATTCCTGAGAGCAGTTTCCAAGTGGTGGGCAAGCACGTTATTGGTCGACAGTTTTTGGGAATCGGCCCCTGCTTTGGATCTTTTATCAGAAGCACAGTTCGTCCTTTGGTCAGCCATTCTGGATGGTCACCTTGTTCTATTAGGTATTCCATCTGCTTAGCCATTCTAGTGTGAAGTGATGTTAATTTCTTTAATCAGAAGGCTTGAATCATGTCATGGCCAGGTGCTGCCCAGTTCTTCATACGCTGCACTCTGCACTTAATTTCGTCTTTGCTGATGGTGAGTCCTTGCTGAGCCACATTGTGTTGATGGTTCTCTTTAAGCCTCTTCAGCCAATTTGCAATGGTGTTATGAGTGGTCTCTTTCTCCCAGATGTCCTTCCAGAACTTTGAAGTGCTAGATCGGGTAGGCTCAGACATTGGCCTCTGCAGTTCACCTTTGAACTGGGAATACACTCTAGATGGATTATTGATGAACAGTTTGTTCATTCTCTTGTTATCTCGCTCTTTGGTGTACCGCTTCAGTCGTGCCGAGAGTGCTACTAGCCGCTGTTTGGCAGATTCTAGAGCTTCTATTGTGGCTTCCCTTTTTGGACGCTCCAAACTGTGGTTAGATCTCTCACTGAGCCTACTAACTTTCTTGCGCAAGTCCTTGATCTTATTTTGTAGCCTCAGCTGCCAGGATAGAATGGCTTGAAGCCTTGTTGGCATTGGCTTAATATCCATCTCCTCCAAGATGACGGTTGCTGTACTGTAGGCTGTACTTAAGGCATTAGTCTCACTGATTGATCCAGTTGAGATCGACTCCAGTGCCATGTTAATGTCTTCTAACAGCTTCTTAGGTATGGCCTTGCTAACTCTTCGTAGTGGTACCCTGCTTCCATAATCATTAGCAGCTGACATCTTGTTGATGATATTTTCCACAAGCTCTTTCACGCTTGGGTCAGTGCTGGGTCACGCTAGGTCCAAGTGCATGTCTTCTTCAGCCCATGAGTCAACACATGATCGTGTATGCATGACAGTGTGTGTTGATATGCACTCCTCGTTGGTTGAGGTTACTTGGGTGAACTGTTTCCTAATTTCATCTACCTCAAGTTCCAATATGAGGTGCCGCTTGATTATGTTACTCCTCTGAGCTACAAGTTGCTTAGCGGTTAGTGGCTATTCAGGGCGCATGTTTATCCACAGTTGCCGCATCCTTCCCATATAGCCCCACTTCTGAGGTTCACTCATAAAGTAGCACTGCATGAGGTCCGTGTTATCAGTCCGAGTCCATTTCATCCGTTTTGAACCAGTAGCCCATTTTTCACTGCCTTGTCCTGGTTTAGCTACAGGCAGCGCGGACCTTGTTTGACCGGGCGGCGTCCGAGCCGGCATGGCTTTGGTTATTGCACTCATCATAGAGGTTGTAGACATTATACAAGCAAGGGTCTTGTCCAAGGACCACCAGAAAAGTGCAGTTGTTGGGGTTTGAACTGAGGACCTAATGATCACGGTCCCGATACCTTACCAACTGCGCTATCTGTCCTATATATATATATATATATATACAATTCCCAATAGCGCACTTTTTCTGCAACTCACCTGAGTTGAATGTTATTGCCCAAATACCAACAACAATCAACTCAGGTGAGTTGCAGAAAAGTGCGCTATTGGGAACAGCTAAGATCTTGAGGCGAGTGCTCAAACTCCCAGGTCGCGGGTAGGAGACCCGAGTTAAAGCAGAATTTACCACCCATATGGAGTAGCCGGGGTGAGGAAACAATTTTTACATATATATATATATATATATGTAAAAATTTGTGCAAAGCTCATCACTTTTGTGATTTGAGCACTCTGGTGCCAGCACATTGATTTTCTTAAAGTCTGTGAGGCAACCTAGTTGTTTCATGGCAGGAAATCAACTCTCATTGGTAATGGGATTTGTGTCCCTTGCCTAAGCTCTGAGCTGCACTGATGAGGCTTCAATAGCCGAAACAGTACTGTCTGTAGCATGAGTATATGCTCCCTTACTTCGGTTTGGTTGAGCACTCTGTGAGAGGTGCGGCACTATTAGCCTTTGTGCAAAGCTCATCACTTTTGTGATTTGAGCACTCTGGTGCCAGCACATTGATTTTCTTAAAGTCTGTGAGGCAACCTAGTTGTTTCATGGCAGGAAATCAACTCTCATTGGTAATGGGATTTGTGTCCCTTGCCTAAGCTCTGAGCTGCACTGATGAGGCTTCAATAGCCGAAACAGTACTGTCTGTAGCATGAGTATATGCTCCCTTACTTCGGTTTGGTTGAGCACTCTGTGAGAGGTGCGGCACTATTAGCCTTTGTGCAAAGCTCATCACTTTTGTGATTTGAGCACTCTGGTGCCAGCACATTGATTTTCTTAAAGTCTGTGAGGCAACCTAGTTGTTTCATGGCAGGAAATCAACTCTCATTGGTAATGGGATTTGTGTCCCTTGCCTAAGCTCTGAGCTGCACTGATGAGGCTTCAATAGCCGAAACAGTACTGTCTGTAGCATGAGTATATATATATATATATATATATACATATATATATATATATTTATATATATATACATATATATACATATACATACATATATACGTATATACATATATATACATTTATATATACACATATATAGGTATGTATGTACACATATATATACACATATATATATATTTATATATATATTACTTTTAAATATATACTATAGTTAAATTATTAATCATTAACAGTTAACTATAACATATAACATTATACCTTAATATGTAATTAGGTTATAAACTTAATAATTATAAGGTTATAACTTACAAAGTATATATATATATAAATTGTTTTCTCACCGCGGATACCCCGTATGGGTGGTAAATTCTGGTCTAACTCGGGTCTCCTACCAGAGACCTGGGAGTTTGAGCACTCGCCTCAAGATCTTAGCTGTTCCCAATAGCACACTTTTCTGCAACTCACCTGAGTTGATTGTTGTTGGTATTTGGGCAAGCCACATTTCATGCGCTGGTGTTATTGCGCCGGTGCCCCAATGACTACTGGGATTATAGTTGTTCTTACATTCCAGCATTTTTCAATTTCTTCTCTATAAGAAAAATATTTCTCTACCCTTTCTTTTTCTTTGCTGGCTATATTGTAGTCATTGGGTACTGCTATATCTATTATCGTAGCCCTCTTGTTTTCCTTGTCTACCACCACTATATCTGGTTGGTTTGCTAGGACATGCTTGTCAGTTCGGATGTAGGAGTCCCAGAGGATCTTAGCGCTGTCAGTTTCATTGACCTTACCAAGAGCTTCCCACCAGTGATGTGGTTTATTAAGGCCATACTCATCACATAGACTTTTATACACAACACCTGCGACATGCTTATGCCGCTCAGTGTATGCGTTTCCTGTTAGCTGCTTGCATCCACAGATGATGTGTTGGATGGTCTCAGGTGCATCTTTGCACAGTCTGCACCTAGGATCGTCTCTAGTGTGATAGATTTTCGATAAGAGTTGCCTTGTTGGGAGCACTTGCTCCTGGGCTGCCATGATTAGCGACTCTGTATTGGCTGTTAAGTTTCCGTTGTTCAGCCACATATATGTCTGGTGAAGATCGCCAACCTTAGATATTTGTTGGTGGTAAGCACCATGAAGAGGTTTTGTGTGCCAGTCAATTTTCTCATCATCAGGGCGTAGGTCCATTGTAAGAGCAGTTGATTGAAATTCAGCTAGCAACTTATCTGAAATGGCTATGGGGGCTGCATATGCTTTGATGCTTTGCTCCTCTTCTTTCACTGTCTGCTGTACACTTTTTGAGTCCCCTACCGCCATCTTTCCTATCAAGATACAATCTAGTAGTATCAGATTTTGGGTGGAGTGCTCCATGCATGGTCAGCAGTTTACGAGTTGCTATATCTGTTTCTTTGATGGCTTCCTCAGTCCACTTTATTATGCCTGCTGGATATCTTATTACTGGCAGTACATAGGTATTTATTGCCATGACTTGGTTCTTGGCATTGAGCTGGCTCCGTAAGACCGGCCGAAGGCGTTTTTTGTATTCGGTAATGGCTTTGTGACGTACCTCGGCTTCGTGTTTGATGTTGCTTTGCATAATCCCCAAGTACTTGTACCTTTCTTCTATATCTTTGATGGTACCATTTGGCATTCTAAGGCCATCTGAGAGCATAGAACGGCCTTTTTTAAGAATTAGCTTTCCACATTTCTCAATACCGAAGGTCATTCCGATGTCCTTGCTGTATACCTGAGTGAGGTGTATTAGCGAATCAATGTCCCTTTTTTGTTAGCGTACAGCTTGATGTCATCCATGTAGAAGAGGTGGTTTGTCTTGGTGCCACTCTTAAACTGGTACCCATATTGAGTCTCCTCCAGCATATTGCTTAGAGGGTTTAGGCATATGCAGAAAAGCAGTGGTGATAAGGAGTCACCTTGATAGATGCCTCGCTTAATTTGCACACTCGCCAGCTTTTTGCCATTAGCCTCCAGTTCCGTCTTCCATTTGGTCAGTGACATCTTGATGAATGCCACAAGAGCAGGGTGAACATTGTACATACTGAGGCACTCAAGTATCCAACTATGGGAAATTAAGTCATAGGCCCTTTTGTAGTCAATCCAAGCCATGGCAAGATTGGTTTGCCTTTTCCTGCTGTCTTGACAGACCATCCGATCCACCAGTAAATGATGTTTGGCTCTCTGGGTGTTGCCCCCAATTCCTTTCTGAGCACTGGTCATATAGTGAAGCATGTGCTCTTCCAGTTTGCCTGCAACTATTCCTGAGAGCAGTTTCCAAGTGGTGGGCAAGCACGTTATTGGTCGATAGTTTTTGGGAATCGGCCCCTGCTTTGGATCTTTTATCAGAAGTACATTTCGTCCTTTGGCAGCCATTCTGGATGGTCACCTTGTTCTATTAGGCATTCTGCTTAGCCATTCTAGTGTGAAGTGATGTCAATTTATTCAACCAGAAGGCTTGAATCATGTCATGGCCAGGTGCTGCCCAGTTCTTCATACGCTGCACTCTGCCCTTGATGTCCTCTTTGCTGATGGTGAGTCTTTGCTGAGCCACAGTGTGTTGATGGCTCTCTTTAAGCCTCTTCAGCCAATTTATATATATATATTATATATATATTACATATAATATATATATTATATATACATATATATATTATATGTAATATATATATATATTATATGTAATATATATATATTATATGTAATATATATATAATAGGTTAGTTATAACTTATATATATATATATAGTTTTATATATGTTTTATATCTATATATAAAAGTCTCCAAGTTTTTGCCTTTCAGGTCAAAGGACACGTAAAGGTGTATACTAGGCTATTGCAATTACAATCTAGCAATGAAAAATATGTATCACACTTGATCGGAACTCAAAAATATTAACTTGTAAGTCTATCAACAGAGTGTTTAACGTTCAGGCTAAAATGCCAGTATCACCTTTGTTATCTATTATCGTAATGGCAACAACATATTACTGGCTAAATACGCAATTTGTTATTATTGAAAGTAATCTTTTGTGCTGGTTCTTCTTTTATAAAGTTTTAAAAGCTATCATGTATATTGTATATTGTATATTGTATATTGTATATTGTATATTGTATATTGTATATTACTAGTTAGTTAATTGGTAACTTAATAGTTTTTTCCTTCAACTTAAAATTTTCTGTTACACATTTCAATTTTTGGTTCTTTTTGGTTCTCAAAACTTTTTGATTGGATAAATTTAGGCAGTGTCATAGTGACTATAAATTAATTTGGCCCTATCTTTTTGTTTAGTCAGACAAAGCACCATTTTGCAACTTACCGCACTACATTTGTACCAGTATTAAGAGGTACCAGCATCGCTGTATTCAAATTGTTGATAGATGGCATCTTCTGAATCCGTACTTTAAAAAACTTCTGTGTGCTTCTTTTTATTGGTACTTAAAATTATTCATAATTTTTACCTTGTTTTAACATTTTGGATTTGCATCGAACTATTCCTTGTAATTAATGTAGCAGAACACATCTAGCCGTAATTGCTAACTATTTGATGCGTAAATGCATTTACAGTTGTTTTATATTTTTTATAATTTGTATTAAATGCACAAAGCAATTTTCCATTATATAAATTTTAAAAGTTACAATGTCAATTGTTTTATCTGTTGAATAAATAATATATTGTCTGTTTAGTTTTTTTCATTACTCAAACAAAGCTGCACATTAACATAGTATTTACATTTATATATTAAATATTTGTTACATAAAAAAGTATTGCTTGAGCAGTGTCTGACATCTTTCAATATTCATACCATCACTATTCTTTCCCAGTAAACATTTCCATCTGAAAACAGTTCATCAATTGCTTCTTTAAAGCATGCCATTGCTTCTTCGTAGGTGAACGTTTTACATAGTTCCCCAACTGAACTCGTCAACTCTTTATCATTGTATGTTTGATTATCTGAAACTAAACCCAAAATTGTGATAACCCTAAACTCATTGTGCTGTTTATTAAGAAGTTTTAAAAATTTATTAGCACATTGCTCCCCCACTGAATGCTCTCTATATTAGCTTGTATGTTCCTATCAACTCATATTTTAATTAAAAAAAACTAAAGTGATGTTACAATAAAGAACATAGCAGAACCGCTGATTAATATGTTCGTCAATCTACTGTTTCCTGAGCTGTTATCAAAAGTATGAAAAAGATTTCTAGATTTATTAAAGCTTGCGATACTTCTCACTTCATTTTTTCACCTTTATCACAATCTAGTCAAACTTTCAGAGCCACGAAATCAAGGTAATTGTACTGCCCTGAACACGCAAAATGCCCTATCCGACAATTGCTTCAAAATTCACTTTCTTGTATTTATAAGTAAGTTAGGTGAAGATCTAACATGTCCTAAAATTTCATAATTCTGTGACCATCAGAAATAGCACGTTTCACTATTCTCGCCTACTCCTTATCCACATTTACCACACATAAAGTGGCAATCAGAATGCCCTATCTGCAGATAGGGCACTTTTATTGGCCTCATCATACACAAAGTTGGTCATCAAGAGCAGCATTATGTAATCCCATAGTACTGTATATAAAAAATGTGATGCAAAAATGCAGCAGATATTTTTTGTGGTTTTAAGGCAGCTTTCACGCACTAGTTCATTTTTAAGTCCTCAATCATATCGCTATATTTTTATCATAATACACTTATTATGACCAGATGATCTCTAAGTGACATACAATGTAAGGCTACATCTAACTGTAGCTGATTTGATAGATGACAATGACATGACACAAACCTGGTAAGTTCTTACTCTGAGATTTGATGATAAGTTCTTTTTAGTTACATGTACATGGAAAATTTTAGCTTTTTTTAAATACTGAAATTATTGCAGTGTATTGTATTAATTTGTTTTCAATGAAAGTATATGGCCATATTAAAACCATTATTTTATTATAATTTTAATACTATTTTTTGTATAGCAGAGAACAAAATAAATACAGAAAAACCTATTAAATTACTGAATAAACATTATTTATACCATAATAATTTTACTTGAATGCCTTGGCACTCTACTTTTTAGTGCCTTCTTTAGAGTGACACTTTATTAAAGGTGACATTCAAATAAAGGGAAAGATCGTGTTGCATTTTTCAACCACTTTGTCAGAATGCTGAGAAATTAAAATTAACTATTTTACTAGTGAACCGGATGTTGCCTATACTCTTTACTCTCCTCTAAGCAACGCAACATTAACCCTTTTGGATGCAAAAAAATGTTTGCTAACCTCTAGCCTGCCATGGGCCTTTAAATAAATATACATGAGCAAGCCGATTCATGTGTCTACAAGTTGATGTACACGTACATTGCATATAGCGTGTAATTAACTTTCAGATGAGCTTTTGGGCTTTTATGGTTTTTTGTTTCATTTTAAACTCCAGAGCCTATTTTTATATCATAATTAAATTTAACAGTGTTGCATACAAGGTCATTGCACTAAACAATATGTTTGCAACAATTTGTTGCCAAAACTGTTTTTTTTGTGAAATAAAACAGGTGTTACAAGCGTTGGTTTAGAATAAGCTGAATTCAGGTTACCGCAATCATGCTATCAAATAATATGCTATAAATCTGCAAATTTTATTGGTTTTCAAGAAATGATAGTTTCAGTTATTAATTTAATAATTTCATTCAAATAATGCAGTTCAGCTGAATGTGCATCTGTCTTCTACAGCACTACAACTGATGGAGTTTTTTCAGGGTAATGATAGCAACTCATTTCCTGACGCAGCTGCTGCATTCTTTAGAACTGATGCTACTCTAGGAGAGCCAACTGACTGACTTCATTGACTAGGAAAACGGGAGTTTGTTTTGTGGGGACTTTTTCCACAGCCCAAGTTTTTGTTTCGGTCTGACCTTTGAGCTTGACTTGAAGGAATTTGATCCTGTCTCAAAGGGCTGCTGTCATAACGGCTGTCGGCATAGCCAGGGTGTATTGCTGTAGACCAGTGCGATTTATTGGGCTGTGCAACAGCTCTAGAAACATGTCTGTCATATAAGGTGCCAGCAAGTCTCTATACATCATACGGAGTGAGACCTTTACTTGACAGGCATGCGCTTGTAGAGTGATAGCTGCAATTTGCCTAAAAGTGTTCAGTTTACCCCTAGCCTGCTTAGGAGAAAGGCTGAATTGGGCTCTAATCATGTCAAAGACACTTTGTAGACAGTTGAGTTGTTCATTAATAGCTTTCCACTCCCTCCCTACTTTCTGAGGTGTAACAGGCCGGACCATTATCCTAATTGTCGGCTTCCGCTACCTTCTGAAAACAACTAATGCAATGATCCAATCAGTACACCTGGTAAGTCGAACATTCATTCTGCCTTTAGGAGTTCTCGCCAATTACTAGGATTGCATTATTCTAGCATTTTGACCCACAGGAACTGAGGATCCTCTCAGTCCCTCAATCTCAACTTGCCAATTGTTGGGACACAGCAATGCTACAGTAGAAAGGCTCAATAGAGCTACGGAGAACTCTCCTTTCTTCATAACATGAGGAGGTTATGTCCTTTGTGGAGCTGATCCTGGTTTATTGTGGAGCCAAGATTCACAATTCCCCTGCTACTAGTGTAAAGAAAACTGGTAGTTCCTTTGTTTGTTACCAGAATACCAAAAATAGATACACCGAGTGTATTAACCACAAGAGTATATGTTTGCTCAGTACATATAACTATGCATAAAGTCAATACAATAAACATTTAAAAATTATCCAGAGAGACTTTGTATGTTCAGCTGGCTGTTTACCAGCGTATTCTTTATTTCTTCTGTATACGCGATAGGCTTTGCCTCCTTTTTATTGTTTCCCACAGTTTCTTTTGTTGCAACTCAACACATTAAGCCAGTTTGACTGAGTTTTCTGTCATGGTACTAGGACTCAGCATGATTCTGGTGTTAATTGCGTGAACGATTCTGTCAGCCCTAGTATTAACCCTTTTTTTTCACAACATACAAAATAACCCAAAATATTAAAAACGACCTAAAGTTAAAAAAGGAACTTTTCAAAGAAGTATCTAAGTTTAATTATTTTATCTTAGGTTATAATTAAAATGCAGAAAGTAATACGAAATATTATAGTTCCAAAAATTAAGGGTAATACCTATCATCCTCAGATCTTCTATAATTTTTAAAAGGTCTCTGTTCTCTAGTATCTGTGATAACTTCTCTTGAGAGGCTTTGCTTTCCAAATATAACTTCTTACGGGTTGATTTTAATCTGAAATGAAACATTTGACAGTTCCAAATATAATAAACAAGCAGTTTTGAAAGGCTGCAGATTTCTATCTATTAGTGTTTTTATATAACAAATCACTTTATCGATAACTTGTAATATAACGATCAACTTTCATAAACAGGGTAAAGCTAAAGCTTTAATTTTCTGCCTACTTCAATAGCTACAAGTACGTGAACTCACTGTATTAACAGGTAGGTTATCGTGTGTACTAAAAGTTTGAAAAGCATGCTTTTGAAACATGTGTTAAGTAGTATTAAAAATGTGGAGACAATAAAAACTTTCTTTAAAATAGCGACATACTCAATTTTAAAAGAAATAAGCCTTTATGACAATTGATTTATGAATATTTGTACGTCTCTGCTGCCTGTTAGAAAATATGTGACATAGGCCTAACTTTTTGTTGCAAACTCAAACAATTTCCTGGAGATCACTGCCCATAACTATAAAGCAAAGTCAGGCATCTTCTAAAGATTTTGAAGCGATCAAAAGAATGTGTAAAACATTATTTCCTTCGTTCATTAACTTGGTATATTTATCATCATATGCAATGCATAACTCGATAACATGTACTTGGCAGTACTCAATAAACATTTTTCTTGTCAAACTTTTAGTCAAAGACCTAATTTTTGTTTATTAATATTGCAAAACTATGCATCAAATCTGACCTTTTGACATGCTTAGTATCCAGTTACAGAAGAAAAAACTTTAGAACAATTTTCTTCTGGAATTTATTTGTAACAACTTAACACAATTAAATGTAAAGGAAACTACCGTTTACCTCTACTATCAACACAACAGTCAAGCAATGACATCGTGTGTTAAATGCCAAAGATAAATATCTAAAAAATAAATATGCATCAACATACACGTAAAATAGGGAATTAATAACATGCAAACATGCACGGAGTGTATACAAACAAATCTGCTCAAATAATCATCTATGCTCATTTTATATACGTTCTTCATTTTAGGGTCTATCCACTTTTCTATAAGTTATTTGTTGGGCCTTTCATAATGATCTTCACGATTGTCCAGGCGTCTTCAATGCTACCAGACCTTCTCCTGTGGCTGAAAGGCTTGGAACTGTGAGCATCATGACTTGGAACTGAATTACTACGGCCCTGGTAGCCGCATTCTACCGTAACATAAAGATAAACTTTTTTTTAGGAAAAGTCAGTTATTTCCATGTGATTGAACTAAAAAAGTTTTTTTAATCAGTCTAAAATATTTTTTCGTAATTTATAATATTTCACTCTAATTGAAGGCCTCATAGGTAGCTCACAGTACCTTATACAGGTTCTAAACATACCTAAAATAGTTCATGTATGAAACAGTACCTTTTTTATGAACTCTTTTTTCTTCTGAAATGCAATAATTTTATGTTATTTGCAGTTTGATTGGCTAGCCTAAAGTATGGTTCGACACAAACTTAGGCAGTCACTTGTTTATGTTGAGAATATTTTAGTGTAGTGTGTCTGAATGTATCAATGTAGATAAATGTTTGTTATATAACTTTTTTGAAAACTTTGTCATAACTTTTGTTCTACTGTATTAATATTTTCATTTTAAGCACAAATGGAAAGTTACTGTTTTTGGTCTAAAATCTAATTCACATGCTAACTCGAAAATCTTTTTCTTTTTCATATACATTTATATGTTAAATCTAAAATAACGGCTAAATATCTTTTCAAAAACGTACCTAAAGTAAGAAACATTAATTTTTACTACATCTTGTAACTAATGAGTTTTTATCTTGCATACTCTGTTTTTGATGACCTCATAAAAATTCTAACCATCCAATTCTGAGTTTTATTAAATTTTTATTAGTATAAAGTATATTAGGTGTAAACTAAATGACTCTGAAACAGAATAAGCTTAAATCATTACTTGAATTTTAACAGCGTCTATGCATGAGCTAAAGCAAATGTTTGAGTTTTCTCAATTGTTGTGAATGTTTTCCTATTTATGAGTGTATTTGTACAACTACTACAGTTGATGCAAAGGAACTTTAGAGTAACTAGACCACTTGTAATTACAAAGTCTTGCAATCTGTTGGGTGATAAAAAAACCTCGGTCTCATGTTCAACCTCGCACATCTATTCAATAGTCTTAGCTATCATATATTGCATTTTGAAGGAAGCTAGTTAACTTAGCCCTGCCTAAAAGTGTTATTGAACACAAATTAATTGCTAATTGCGGTCTTTGTTATGCTGTCTCGATGTTTCGTTATAGTGTACAAAGTTACACCAATGTTTGGCAGCCACTCTCACCCAATTCATGTCTCGATCAGTTAAATAAATTATAAGCCTAGTTGGATAGAGAGAGATGCAATAAGTTGTATTCACATAAGCTGAAGTGTGATTAGTCTAATTTTGTGCCAGGATTTCCGTTTCGGTTGTAAAGTTATCTTCTGTTGAACCTCAAATATCATTGGTTTATCATTCATCCTGACCATTTTGTTTACTATTGAGAGTGCACTATGTTGCCATCTTATACTTCTTTGCACTTATATTAATAAAAGTACCATAATGCGCAACCTGAATTTTACAATACCTCAGAAAAAAACTGATCAAAAAGTTAAAAACTAAAAACTGAACTTTCAAGCATGATATATCTGTTTTATCATAGTAACATTTGCTTACATAAAAGTTTTAATGCATTTAAATGTTGACATTCCAAGTAAAAATTATTAACTACACTTAGTTTTGATTGCATGCAAAATAGTGTTGAGTGTTTCACTCAAGCTTTGATATTTAAAAAATTTCATTCATAATTATAAAATGTACTGTCTTGAATCAACCTAGTTGCCTAGAATATTTTATAAACTTTACCTGCACAGCAGATATAAGTAGATCATTGCTTGCGATGATTCATACATATTGCATGCAGCCAGCTGATTTGTCCTAATGATTTTTTTTAAGTACACTGGTGCTATTATTTAAGGAATTTACTGTATGTAATATATGCATAGCTCTCAAAATAGGCACGAAAAAAATATTACTGAAATAAGGGAATGTATTTCTCAAGGAAAATAATAGGGGTGTACAAAAATGTAATAGGGATACAAAAGCACTGGCACTACGGATAATAGAACACAATTTGGGCCTTCTAAAAATGATATCAATAGAGGATTTAAACATTGGTGTGTCACTTAATTTTTCTGTCAGATAGTGAGTGAACTGTCATATAAATGTAATTTCCTAAACAGCCTTTTGTCTACTTACATTACTTGTGACGCTAGTTAGCTGACTCCATTAGAGTAGCCTCCATAGGCTATGCTTTTGGTTAGTCTGACCCCGAGCCTCCGTCAAAAATTCTCTCCTCTTTGCTGCCTCTGACAATAAAAAGAATACTATTTTGACGGTGGTTGCGCGCATGTGTGTGTGCATGTGTAACAACAGTGTTTCTGTCTTAGAATGCCCTCACCGATAGAGGCTAATATAGATATACCATAGTAATGCTTCTCCTAAGTAGTCTTCAATTGCACAACACTCCAGATGTTGGTATAAGCCTAGTCAACTTATCTCAGCTTGTTCATAAAAGGGTGTAAGTCTGCTCATGGCGATAAAGAGCTAAACAATCTTACTTTTCTGCTTGATCTTTATAGCTCCTAAAAATGAATTTGCTCCCTCCCCTGTTTCCTTCATATTGACTGTCTCAAGTACAAGTAACTAAGACTCTCTTTTCTCCTCTACCTGTCCATACAGTCAACCCTAGATCTACTTAACCTGAACCTTACATTTCGAGGGCTGTCTCTGTCCTATACCTCTGTCTACTATTATCCCAGCTACCATGCCCTTTATAGTCGTTGTCACAGCTACCACTTACGCTACTGGTATTATCTCGCCAGTCATACCTGATTCATCTCCCCTTATTATTCAAGTCTCAGGAGACATGACCTTGTTGCTCACAAAGAAAAACTTAATGGTGGGATAACTAAGAATTTTTTAACAACCACGCTTGCAACTGTAGCAAATTCTATATCTACTATTTACTGTACTAACTGCTGTATATCTAGTGACATGAAGTTCTGTGCCATTAATATATACGTCCTTCTTATGTCCCTGTTCATACTATAGTCTCAAATAATTTTCATATACTTACTAGGATCTTGATTATAATTGCTATCTTCATAATGCTTCCTATTACTTCTAGGTCTACCTCTAAAAGAATACGTATCTCTGAATCCAATCTTCTATCATTAATTTTAGGATACTACACCCTACTGTTTTTTTGACAACTTACCTACTTTCTTTGTAATTTTACTTCTTAAGTCACCTTCATTACTTTATGTTTCTACGAACCTAGAAATATGATTTGCAACCTCACAAGTCATCGATGCTTCATTCAGCTTATCCATGTCAGATCAGCATTTTTCATTAGGCACTCACTGCTTTCAAACTAATAACCGCCACTAATAGAGCATATCTTACTCTATCAACATTATTATCAACTTTGGCATATATTTACTCAAACTCATAACTCTCTGCAAAAGCTCTCTATCACTTTCATCAACTGTCTTTCCGGCAGTCAGGAACTTATGCTCCTTCACAAACGTGCTTTCTTCTCTCCGATAATACTCTCGGAATAATTTCCAAGACCTGTTCATATTTACGACAATACGTCAACAAGCAATTTTAGCAATTTAGCAATTTAGCAAAGCAAATTTAAGTCAACGTAAAATATTATTGAGCCAATAAATTTAAAGATTGCCAAATCATGGACGATGGATAGTGAACAATAAATTACAGCATAAATAAATAATAACAAATAAATAATCATAATGAATAAACATCAATGATGAACGTGTTTAGAGGATAAAATAAAGTTTTCAAATACTAGTCAAAGGTTAAAACTGTGCATGAATATTCTAAATGAATCTCTAAGTTTTGTTGCAGAATTTTCTTGGTTCAATTCCATTTGTTTAAAAATAAGAAATACAGTGTATTGCCATCCGCATTCAAATGAAGGTCATTATAAATGTTGAAAAGTTGATGAAGTCACATAGTCACAATAAAGAAAACTACTGTCAGAACCTTTACTGACTCTTAAATGAGCTTATTTCCAAACCAGAAATTGACTTTTAAACATAAGGTACTACGATTTATCAAATATGAAACTGATAACTGGTAAAGCAACAATACAGAAGTAGTCTATGTTTAAATTTAGGAAGTATCAATAATTAGATTTTTCAAAACTTTGAGGTTTAAGTGATGATAGAAATAGCCTTGAACTACGTTTTCAAACTATGTCTGTAGTTAAACAAAATATCTTATCCAGCTTCATGATTTCTATATAGTTGATTAAAAAGTTCTAATGCTTTTAGTTAAACAATTTTTTATTATAATTTTTGTTTAATTGGAAAGTAGTTATAATATTTTGAGTGACTAGAGTTTGATTAGTCGCTCTTTTTGTGTTATTTTGCTTTTGCTTTTTATATCTTAAAATTCACACTTTAGTTTAACTTTCAATCTTTGGATTACTGACTGGATTTTTTTTTCTTAGAAAACCTGTCTGCTGAGCAAGCTGTCAAAGCCATTAGGTACAAAAACCAATTTTGTTGCCAGTTTTAAATAAATAAATCATTTCTAATAAATTGGTTCAAAAGATCTGTTGAGCTGCACAAATCAAAGAGAGTAGCCATTTTTGTGCCAGTGTTTTGCTTCAACCAAGTAAATAATGTGTCACCTACTGTCTACATTCACCACTAATGTGACTGTATCTTACATTAAGCATATGTCCAACAAAAGCTACTAATGAACTAACTAACCTGATCGTTTGAACCTGATTATGTCAGCTGTTTACCATATATACATATACAAGCAATCGTTATTGTGGTAATCAATAGTCGTATTTTACAACGTGTTTTCTACAGCAGGTGAACAAGCTAAAAAGCAGAGTAAAAAAGCACAAAAAATTATATTCCAACTAAAAACTAATGAATAGTCTAACTAATATAATAATGTTGAAACTCAAAGCGTAAATTATGTAAAAAGCAAGCTTGATTATTGATATGAGTGTTTAAACACAAGGTGTACAAATAATAGCTCTGTGAAAATAGTTATGCTCATCTATCACAGCAAATTTGTAGTTATTAAAACCATAGTCCCACGACCAAACAAGCAGAGCAAAGTTTGAGAATGTTTATGATAAATGCATGTGCACACAACTTACGAAAATCATTCATCAACAACGTCGCAAACTCCCTTTTCGAAATATCATCATTAAGTTTAACCATTGTTTTGTAGAGTCGTTAAAGTATAATAACGATACAAAACACATTTAAGCCTATTTAAATATGCTACCAAGTCTTTGTAAATTGTCGACAGTATCTTAAAACTTACCCATCTGATCGGATTATCCACAAATAGACAGATTTATTTGGCCGAAAATCGTCACAAGACGCTTGAAAAGCTTGGTTTAATAAAAGTTAAGACCGGCACATGAAATGCCGAGCGACAGAGAATAGAACCATTAAGTTGTGCGCATTTTTTGAAAAAAACGTGCACATTTTACTAGTCTATAGCATTGTTCAATTGCCGAAGATTTCTGTAATTAACATAAAAGTACTGAAAAGCAATCGTTTCCTTTTTGCCGATTTCAAAGTAACTGACATTTTGGACACTTATGAGTACTTTGGTATTTCAACTGATGTCCAAAGCAATGAAAGTAAAGTAAATGATGATGATATTTTTTTAACGATTTTTATGACAATTTTACATTATTCAATTATAATAAGAATAACTATTTGATTTCACAAGATTCAATTACAAGGTTAATTATTCGATCTTATAAGATTTAATTATAAGAATAAGCATTCAAATTTACAAGATCAAAGTATATAGTGACTGATGTTGGGAAATATGTTACTGTTATTATTCTTTCTAAGTAGTTTTGTTAAATAGATTTTCTAAAAATCTATATAAGTGTCACAACTCTTGATATTGTTAGCTATGACTTTTTGAAATTTAAACAAAACTGTGCACTGTTTTTTTATTATTGCTGTATTACTATATTAATAATATTGGTTATTCTAATAATATCAGTACATTTTACTTCTAATATTGCATTTCTCCTATGGCGGGGAGAGATATAAACACATAATCTTTAGCTTTCATTATTTATGTTTGTTGTACATAATAACACCCAGTACATTACAGCTACCATTGCAGCTACCATTGCAGTTATCATATTGCACTGCAGTTCCATTTGACTGCTAATATTGCATTTCTCTACTATCAGTATCCTTTCTTTTTTCCAATATCACTTTGGTCGTGGGCTGTACGACAGGGGAATTTCTAGTTATAAATATAAATTAGAAATATCTTAAATTTAATCTAGTGATGAAAAATGTCTAATCAGGTGATTTCACATCATGTTTTGCTGCTTTGTATCTTACTATTTGTTATGGCATCATTATAAACTGTCTACTAAATACCTAACATAACTCACATACATGCACATGATTATACATGTAGCTGTTTTGTAGCATGTTAAGTAGAAACTATATTGTTGATGCTGAATGTTGCACCATCTCAATTCTTATTACTAATTACGATCATACTATAATATGAATGACGGAAAATAAAATTTTATTTGCTTAATTACAATTGGAACAAAAATTTGGTGCATTCCAAAAATGATGTGATAATTTTAAGAATGATTTATCTTCTTAACATTTGTGAAAATCCATCAATGCTAGTAACTTTTTTTACAGTTTTATATTTCAATCCATAGTTTTCTGAGGTAGCATTGCAAAGAACTGGTACCAACATCATTACCCCAAATGGATGAAATTCAAGAATGCAGCTCAGCACCAAAGCGTCTTTTTGTGGACTTTTGTAGAATTCCGCAACCACAGATTTTCTTGGATACCTCTGATCTCGTTTCGCTTTTTGGAAGACTCGCTGGTCCACACCAAAATAATCTATTGCCTGTAATGTCCAAAAATGTGATTTTTTAATACAGCTTATTTTAGTATTTAAATCCAAGGGTCCTTCAATGAACAAAATAAGAGTGCAGTTGATAGGCTCTCCGACAGTCAGTTTTGATGTACCATTCATATCCATCACGTACAGCGGCTAGTTTTTACTGTTAAAAAAACCAAATTAGTATGATGGCACCGAGCTTACATTACTAGCAATTTTTTACAAATAAAATAACGCGGGGTAGTTATTTAATTTGTGTGAGAAGTTAGAGAGGAAATCTCCAGTCACAGATTCTGAAATATCAGGTAGAGCTATGAATGTTGTTCTAGAGCAAATGTCAGTAAATCTTTTGTCAACTAACCCAATCATTATCAGCTTTCCAAGAAGAGAAATCCCAACCCGGTCATCAAGGTTGGGTTTGAAGTTGCTCAGATAAATGATTTTGCTGCAGGGCGAATTGTGTTTTTGTGTAAGTGTAGCTACCATGTTCATAGAGTTTCCTTTGCATATTGAAAAGGTTCGATTGAAATTACTTTTGAGAGGTTCTTCTGTCAATCCCGGATTTGTCTAGGTTCCATGTTTAGCAACTTTATCATCTGCCAAAATAAAATATGTTGTAAAAAATTAGCCTTGTCTCACAAGCCTCAGTACAAACGATTCATGGTGTTTTATGTGTAGCTTTGTGGCGTAGCTAGTAGGTTCCACAACACATTCCAGGTCTAGCGAAGGCCGGCCACCATGAAAAATTATTGTCAGTTTTAGTATGCGTGTACCACACCTTTTTGGCTTTGTTGAATTCATGGTAATTTTCTTCCAGGAAGAGGCCCTCAGTTGATCCACAACTTAAAACACTTCTATAAAGTTGAATTGTTCAAAAGAATAAGTAAAAGTTATGCTTAAAACTTGGACAATCTTAGATATCCTCAACAATCATCTAACAGCACAATATATTGTCTCTCTTAGCTGAGAATTATATTTTTCTCTTGCTACAGTTTACTCTGGTTACGTTTCATTGGAAATTTTCCTTTTAGCCTTCTAGCTTTAGACAAAATTATACAATAAGTACCAAAGTTGAACAGGGAACCTAACATTACGTTTTTTTTATTACATTAAATTAATTAGACCGATTTCACTGAGGAAAATAATTAAAGCACTTCATTCACTTTCAAATTAAGAAACCTCCAAACTGAATTACCTTTTTTTGGTACAGAATTATCCATCTAGCATAAAACATGTCTCTGACAAAACACTACAATTTATGCAAAGATATGCTAATGTAAATATTGCATTAGTGATTAAAATATGCAAATAGCTAGGGAAATAATTTTTTATATTTAATGCTGCAAAAATCTCTTTTTCCTTAACTTCTCAAGTTTTTGATATTGCCAATAGCTACTTTTCAGTCGCATTTTTAACAATGAAGGGTGAACGCTTTCCCTAAAAGTTGACAAATTTTGTTTCAGTTAAGATCTTTTAGGCCACCGCTTAGAGGTTTTTCTAAAATGTCTAATTGTATGTTTTCATTGATATCACCCTAATTATTTTGCTGACATCTGAAATATTGATATCTAAACATACTAGAAATAAATGTTCACCCCTATGGTTTGTATTTAAGTAATCTGATGAAATGAGAAATTCACGTTCAATGAAAAATTGATCCAAAAACGTTTCGATGAGTGAATATTGTTTTTTCATCAAAAAAAGTGTCTACTTGACCTCATAGAGTAAGATTAGTTAATATAAAGATTGTTGTATCCGAGTTATTCAGATTAATAGGATTACCATTTAAAAAACTCCAAACAAAGTCATAAAGGTTAATCAAACTTTCAGGCAATGAATAAGAAAATTATTCGTATTTTGTCTATATATTATTTTACTAAACTATTACCAATATAATTTCATAGATTGTTGTATGATGACTTGTATTTTATGTTGCATCATTTAATCGTTTATTTAAAAATGATGTAATAAATTTCGCTGCTACAACAGACCGATCAGACTGGTTTCGGCATAACACAAATTTAGCCTTCACTTAACTGACCGTTATATTAATCTCCTAAGCAATCTTTAAATATGCTTAACAATGTTTAACATATGTTTAACATGCTTAACAACGTAGCTATGTTTGATTGCAAGACAGAAAGATTTTATAACGCTGAAACCTCATTAGAATTTAAGGCAAACAACTAACTATGAAGAACTATGTTAAGAATAGCACTTGCTACTGTTTAAGACCTATATTAAAGGTTGACTTGGAACCAAATTCACATTACAGTTTTTTGGTATCAGAAGATTCACCAGTCTTACTCTGCTGTGTTATAGGTGCAAAACATGTGGAAATGTGATTACAAGCTCGTAAAAGCTCACAAACGAACAGATATTTGCCGCCATGCCGAAAACACCGTAGATCAAATAATTAATATATTGTCATTCGCAGCTAGTCCACTCCTTATTTCCTGACCTTTCACTATGAAGATTGAAATTGACAAGTGTTTGCTAGTCTTTTTGAATTAAGACCTAGCTTGCAGATTGTTATTTAGTTAGTTTTATATTATCTGCATTTGGCTGGTGACTCATCCTTGATGTTTTTGAAGGCCTTTATTGAAGCCCATATGTGACCACAAGTAAACGGGCCATAAGTTTAATACGATGAGTTTTTGCTTGTTAGTGTAACGGGGTGAGAAGCAGCAACTAGTGTAAACACTCATTCTAATAAAGCTTATTCAAAATGTTTTTATACTGCAACAATTACTGAAAATATCCCTAGTTTGTGAGGCTACATAGAAAATGATCTCGGAAAGCGGGGTAATTTTCGCGAAGTAGGGATAGCAAGTTAGTAAACTCAATGCCATATAACTGCTCTTTAATATGCCTAATAACATATAAGTTTTGCTTATCTCATGGAAGCTCAAACAGCCCAAATTCACTTCGCAAAGCCATTACTATGCAAACTGGAAATAATCAAACATGGCATTACATAAGTCAAATGAGCGTTTTTTCATTGACTCAAATATTATTGAAGATGTAAATGATTCTTTTGAAGAATATTTTGACAATGTAACAATTGCAAATTGTTCGAATAAAGAGGAAAAAATTAAGAGGAAAAATTAAGAGGAAAAATAAAGAGGAAACGTAAATGATTTTCCATGTTCAATTGATGCCGAAGATGATCATGGAAAAATAATTACACAGATAGAAGAGCGAGAAGCTGTTAAAATTCTGTCTCTGTTAGAAAATTTTATGGTCGAAAGTGAACTACACTCTGGTAACAAGAGGTTCGACCTTCTTAACCACTTTTTTGTAAGTGTTTCAGTAAATTAGGTTCAGGAGGCTCCAAGTGTATAAATTAATTTGACAACAATCAAATCAGCCTTTGCAAATATGCTTGCTCTGAACAATCAATTACTGGGTTAGATATAGCTAGCTCAGCAAAGTTTGACTGGGCATTTCATGCTAGTAAGCACAAATTTTCTACAAGAATAGCTAATAATCCAGTTAGATAGAAAGCTAGAACTGAATATAAACACTATAGTAAGCCTGTATGGAGACTGTTGTTTGCATATATGCACACTAAAAATGTCAACACACTTTACAAGATTGTAAATCATTACCAGGCAGTCCAGTCAATAATTCCAAGGAAGGTAGAATGTGGAAGCAAAGCAAGTATCACATATGAGCAGTTTGTATGCTTTTAAACATTCATGAAAAGTTTACTGCATCAGCACAGTTTTTTCTACTTGATACATTAAATGGAATTGTCAGAAAAGTTACAGAAGTGTTGTCTTCACATCTGACTACAGAATGCCTGATCAGTGTAGTCTGTCAGGACTTATCCGCTGATCACCTTTTTTCTAGCCTAAATGAGGCAAGAGAGACATATTATCGCTTCAATTTTCAACATTTTAAGTTTACTTTGAAAGTAAAAGGTTTAAAAAGGATTTTTCATTAATCTTCATAAGCCCAATTGGTGCATTAGCTTTTGTCAGTTTATTATGGTTTTAACAATGTCCACAACTCCTAATAGTATTTATGGTTTTTTGTTTTATGAAGTGATTGACCAGTATTGAGTTTTGAAGAAGTAAAATGTCTAAACTAATATAAATTCAAGTTACTATTGTTGTAATTCCATGAGGCTACTTTTTTACATATTCATTTAATGTGCCTCTCAAACGGATAACGTGAATAACTTTAACCTGTTTTCTGTTTCTATTTGTCGCCTGCTGCTGATATTGAAATTTATTAGTACATATTCTTTACATAATTTTAGCACAATATGCTGCCCGAATCTGACAAAACACAGTAATTGAATGATTTCAAAAATTTGGCTTTGTTAGTATTTGACAGACTTTAAAACTTGGTGCATAATATTCACCAAGACTCATCAAAAAAACTGTGTTAACTGCAATTTGGAGGCATTTAAACTTTATGACACTTGGTAATTCTAATGAGCTTGCTTTTATAAAATCACATAACTCAACAAGTGTACATGCACTGTTTTGCCAACAATCATAACAATTATTTGATGCTATTTCACTAACCTTACATACCACAGCAACTGCACTTATGTTTCTGACTGAAATTCAAACTGTAAATGGTCTACCTATTTATTCTTTAGATAACACAGTAAGGGAATTGGATTGGTGGCAGTTTTCAATTTGGTTTGGTATTTACACTACCACTCTATCAACCGTGAGTTTCTTACCATGAATGAACAAGGGTTATCATATGAGAACACAGCATATGATAAATGAAATTATTAGTCTATTAGCACTTTACATCACGCAAATAACTTTGTACACCAAATCAGATCATATACAACGTTTTATACCACATTTCATGAATATAACTCAGTGCACTGTAATTCATGCACTGTTATTGATGGGCTGTGATCCATTGCTACATAAATTACAATACACAGATCTTGCAGTTGGATTAGTTTTTTTTTCTATATTTTTAGACATTGCAAATGGTCAAACACCTGCAAAACGACATAGTACAGATAGTGAGAAATGGAAAAGAATAATTGTTCACAGCCATTTTATAGCTTCTTAACTTCGTCGTAGTGAGGTCTGATACTGTAACCTTTTAGTTATATGAGCCTGGACATACTTTTATGTTCAGGGATAGCATCCATGCAAATTTATAAAAAGGATATTGGCCATCAGAAGCTTTTTGACATAAAAGACTTGAAAGCATGCTACCAAATACCAGATCATCAAGCAACACAGGTCAGATATTCTGATAAAAGAACCTTCTGATCTGACCTAGTAGCAGCAAAATGTCAGAATAGAGGCCACTTTTTTCAGAAATTAAAGTTGCTAAGTTTTAAAGAGGGAAATAGAGATTTGTATACAAACCTTCATATCAGCAGACAAACATCAGATCATTTGGTTTCTTACTATCAAGACAAACTAATATCAAGTGATAAGTTTACTGCGGCCCTAAAAGGCTTCAGCAAAATACTCATGGAAACTTGCATTACCAACTTGGCACCTCTCATGCCTGCAAACAGAGTCCGGCTTTAGAAGAACTTGGTCAAAACTTAAGATCCCTGTAATCACAAATTTCTAAAACAGTAGCTATGCATTCAATTATAGTTTTATTTGCACGCTGTAAGTTATACTTTGATTATTTTCACAATTTCCTAACAATTTTTTATTTGTGATTACAATTTTATTAGTTCTTCATGCACAATACACTGCTATACCAGTTCAGACATAAATCACATTCATTGTTGATTGAAAGTGCTCAGAAAACGCAGCAACTTTCTGAATAATTAATTAGGAAACTACTACATACAATATTCAAATTGTAACTCCCCACGTGTGTTTGCTACTTTATCTTCTCTATAACCAAATGATTTCAAAATGTCACTGATACTGTAAAATAATTCATCATAGTGGAAAATATGAAATTTCGAATTTGTTGTGTTTTATCAGACCAAGTCAGTATAGATATAAATGATTTAGTGTGATTTACATTTTTAAAGCTTCAGGTTTGTTAAAGCTGATGGCTGTTACTCTTGGTGTTTGCATTTAAATCACTCTCTTCGTTGTACAAGAGCTAGCTACATATTGCTGCTTCAGTTGTAATGACTATTTATATAGTTCCGTTCACTAAACACTGTTATAGTTTTTACTTACCAAACCATTGTAAATCTGCGACTTACTCTCAATCACTTAAGTTTACAGTTGCTGTACTTTCTGATTTACCAATCTGTATTTGCCAATCTCAATTCCGTATTTAGACTAAATCAAATGTGTATGTTGTGTAAATAGTTTTAAGAAGTTAAATTATAATTTGAGGTTTGTTATTAAACTGCAAAAATAAGGTATTTAGATGTTAAAGTGAAAATTTTGAAGGTTTATAAACTTTCAGTAGAAAAATGTTCTATGATTGTTGCTACTTGTACGCAAGGGTTATAAACTAATAATAAATTTATGCTTTAATATTGTTGTTATTAATATTGTTAATATTGTTTTAATATTGACTTAATATTATTAATATTACTTAAGATTTTTCTGACTCACGTTTTTTCAAAACTTGCAAAAAAATACGATCTTTTAATTTTTGAAAAGCGTTCACTTATTCCGTTAAACTGGAGTTGCCATATGATTGCCACTTCCAGTCACATGCAGTTGACATTGCAGCTTCCTAGTGTTGTTTTAAATTTAATCTCATGAGTATGAAATCATGAATTAAAAATAATCTAGCGAAAGTGTTAAGAGAAAAAAAATTGCTAGTTTTTTTATAATTTTTACCACTGATAGGAAAAGAGCTGAAAATAATTGAAGTAAATTTAGAAATCTCTTTTTTAGTTTTCACTAGTTATCATTGTTGTATGCTGGCAGCTGAAGGGCTCATACCATGAATATTAACTTTTAATGTTGGAGGAATCATGAGTGATTAAAGCAATCATGAGGAGTTGATGATGCACTGATATTACACAGTGTATAAGTGGCTGGAAGCACAGATACAACCAGCTTTCTTTCGGCAATCCCTTCAAGTGGCAATTTTTACAAAAAATAATATGGTAATTGCTATCGCTTATGCAACACTCATCGGAACACTACACACATACAAATGGAAATTTTGGACTGAATTTTTTAACAAATTTTAACAGATATGCTTTAAATTAAGATTTATATACAACATACACTAGTCTAAATTAAATTTAGTCTGAGTTTGTGTCAACTCATATTTCTATTGAATTGAATATTTATCTATGGTTTATATCTTATATCACACACACACGCACACGCATACGCACACGCACACACATCAGCACATTTGTTTATAAAAAAAGAAATTACCTTCATAACAAACCATTGTATCATTGTATTAATGGTTTTCATTCAGTTTCTTACCTATAACAATTTTTCGTATTTTTCTACTATTCATTTGTGTTTATTTTTGTGTAATCATGCAAATAATTTATTTTTCTGTCTTAGGCCTGCAAAGTGAATGAAACCAAATGTACTAACACTGGTTTTTGTCCTAAAATAAGACACATAAATATTCAAAGTAAGAACAAAATGTATTGACATCTCACGCCAAAGTTAAACTGTAAATATTTATGAAAGTTGATTTTTCAATTTAATGATTACAAATTTTAGGTTTAATACACCATGAATTTTTTTCAATTACAGCAGGTTGTTATGACGATACGCCTACTTTAGCTAGTATTTTATTTACAACAGAAGTTGCTTGCTCTAAGGTTTGCTAGTTGGTGAACCAACAATTCCTAAACTTTCTTTAAAAAAATACTTGTGACTTTTCAAGTTTCAAGTCATTCAGCTAACCAGCAACACTTTCCATCAAAGTTGTAATTAATAAAACTTGTTTGAGTTTTTTTGATGTATATCAGACGGTGACTATAAGTTAAGTGATATTCTAATAAACATTAAACCACATTAAACAACAGCCACTTTTAGTATGTATCGGTATGCTATATATAGTATATAATGTGTACTAGCTGTAAAAACCAGAATTGCCCGGTCTAATACAAATGTCTTTGGACAGGAAATAATTTTGTTTTTAACATACAACAACATTTGCCATTGTAACTTTCCAGCTACATATTATTAGAAAAGGGTTTTATGTAGTTGAAATAAAGTGAAAAGGTAAAGGTAAATGTAAAGGTTTTCAAATTTTGTCAAACAACTTTTACACATCATATCTTGAGGAATATGCTTTGCGGAAATAAAATAAATTTAAAAAATACGACTAAAAAGGATTTGGATGTTAATGTGAAGTAATTAGAAAGTAATAGCTAAAATAAATCGGTTTTGCTACGATTACAATAAAAGATGATTCGGTAATGATACAATTAATACGAACTGAAAGAACAAAATTAAAATTTTGACTATGTTGAATTATTAATAAAAAATTATGCATAGAAGTCTGTGAGTATAAAAAAGTTACTGTTCTGCCAAAAGCTATTCATCAAAACTTTGAATGTGACAATTCTGGTACTTCTCGATACCAATGAAAAAGTAAAAATGAGATATCGTACTGCTTTTGTCTGATCGAACAAAGAGATAACGTCAAGGCCTTTCCCATAAAGACGATTATTTTACCAAAGCGGGCCGCATTGGTAAAATAGTCAGCATGCACTATAATAACTACAGATGGAGCTGGACGCACCTACACACCAAAATTTAGAAAAATATATATAGATTACGTATATTTGTGGTGCACTTCAAATGCAGTGTTGCATATAGATTATAGCATCTACACTCTATATTGGATTGAATAGGCTTATGCATAATGACTGAGATAAAATATTTGCCAAACAACATAAAAGTTGTGTCTTTACAGTAGAAATATTTTTGACAGGCATTTCATTGAACCCAAATTTTCCTCTTCTCTTATTTTGACCACTGTCTTGTCTTCTTGTCTTACAAATTACGTTTAAAACTTTTTAAATTTTTTTAAATTTTTTATTTAAAAGTTAAATGAGAACATATAATGAATTAAGCAAAAATGTTGGGTCAAATTTTATTGAACAAAGTTTAAAACTTTTTTTTGTAACATGCAAAAATTTTCTGAAGATGTTCAGCATGATACAGTTATCTTCACACTCGAACTTAAAACTGCCATTAAATTTAATGTTCCTCAAAATTACCTAAAACTCAAAGTGTTAAGAGTCTACAATGCTAAGATCTCCAATAAAAACTCAAAATCTAACCACACTATCAATAATTCAGGCAGCTGGTCACATTTGTAAGGTATGCATATTCCTTATATTTTATATAAATTGATAAAATGCTTTTAAAAAAATTTAAGAATCATGATCTATTGGTAACATAATTGAGATGCAAAAACAGTAGCAATGACCATTTTGACATGACTATGCTAATTTTTTCAGTTTTGCCGCACAAAGGATGGATCGGCATTTGTGAGATTGTAGTATAAACTAGTAATAAATTCAGGATATGCTCTGAGAATTTGCAATGTTTACATGTGTTCAGCAATATAGAAAATATCTACTACGTGTGTAGCTTATAGCAATATATAAAATGTATATGGGTAGCTTATAGCAATATATGAAAGGAGTGAAACAAATGAAAATCTAGCATACACGGTCGACACATTTTGTCTTTAGCTAAAAAAACTGTCAAAAAATATTAAAAGCGACAGCAAAAACTATTTGGCTAATTGTGCAGAGAAAGTATGTTACAGACTACTTGTGCATTACTGCAAAATGTCATTCACTTCCAACTGGGTACTGAAACCAACCCAACACGGTTTTATCCCACATTTTTGTACTACAAATTATAAATAGGCCACAGTTGCCGTTTGTTCATATTTACGAAAATAATCTTATTGAAACCCACTGATACTAAAGCCAAAAAACAGAAAACCTCTCACTATCGCAAAAAAAATGAAACTGAGTTAAACTGAGTAAAAACAATCGAAATTTTGTATATTCAGGCATTTCCCGCTCGTCGGATTATGTTTATTGAGCTTGGCCAAGAGTACCAGATTTGCTTTAGGAGGCAAAGCCTCTAACACAATCTTATAGGATTATGTAGAATTCTTAGCTTATCGAGGTGCTGTGAGTAAACATATGAAAGATGCATTGGAAAGGATTCTTTTTACTCTTCCAGCAAATGAAAACATAGTGAGTAATTATTACAAAACATTGCTTCATAGGCCAACTTGGTTTTTAAGAAAGATTTAATTCAGTGACATTGTTGACAGGGCTTTGTACTGAGATTGCCGTGTGAACATTGGAGTGAAGTGTAAGAACAAATGTTCGGAGATAATATTACAGTAGTCGTTTCTCCGATCCTTTCATGAAAAGTGAGAGTGATTGTTTGATTACTTTTGTGTGGTGATTGTTGCAAAAATCATTTTTCTAATTTTAATTATGAAACATATTTAATATATTCATTAAACATGCAGACACCAAAGCAGATGTTAACACACAAAAACCGCCAAACATCGCATAAACTAGAAACACCTTATAGGAGCAAGTACTTAAACGTTCAATACTTCACTTCTCCAAGTTTCCCTGTTTTAAGGCCGTCCTCTTGTTGTTCAACTATCTACCAGTGACTCATGTGCTTCAATTTCTTTGAAGAAGAAAGGTAAGAGATATGAAGATATCTCAAAGAAGAGGAACAATTTATTCCCAATGACTCATCGGCGGCAACCTGAATATGTTGATCCAAGCAATTGCGGTCGCTCGGCATATATTAGACAACCAAAATCTCATTATGGCTACATCGCAATAACATTTCTATCAAACTCCTCCTTTACACTAGCTAAACTATGTTTTAAAGAGATAATTTATAATAATAATAAAAAAAGAGATTTATTTTTATTTAAAGTCATTGCTACATGCATTGATATGAAATCTGTCTAAAATGGACAACCTCATTTTGTGTCTGCCTTCAAGGTTTATTCACAAAACCAACAACGACACAACGTAAACACAAATTCACAAAATGTAAACAACGATTTTATCATCTGTCTGTGAACTGTGGTTGCGTCCTTTGGGTTTAAAAATAAAATGTATATCTTGGTTAATTTTGTGTGTCACATAAACCAAGTATTGTTTGGCAATGTTTATGTTTTGACATTGATCATGCCATCATAGTTTTTATATCTAAGAAGCATTTTGGCCATAGAGACCTGGCCATTACTGGGTTTATTACTACTCAAGAATGTATGTATATTCAGACAGAGTAGACGGTTTGTTGCCTGTCAAAATAGAATTAGAATATTGTGTTGAGTAATGCAGCTTTGCAGGTTGATATAGACATTATGTTTAATTGAGCATATATTTGATAATTTCTGGTCGCTTCTCCTGCCAACTAATTGTGCTTATGATTATCTGTTAATAGATGTATTGTAAAGTTAATTTTGTCTCAGGTTTGACTAGCAATCATGTGTCAGTCATTTTCGCTTTCCAAGACATACTACAATCCAAAAAAACGTTTAGTCACAACAGCGTTTAAAGTAGTTGTCTCAACTGAAATATTATATGTCAACCAAAATAACTTATATACAGCTGGTTCATAGAAAGCAAAAATTAACCTTTTTATAGACAAAAAACCCGTATCTTAGGCTGACACGTTCAGAACTGAGTATCAGGTTGCCACTAGGGCGACCATTCAGCACTTATCGCCACATCCATAAACGGTTGAAGGCTAGGAAAAATCGTACAAAAAATAAGATCTTTCTTGAAAAGTTTTTTTAAACCGCTGTAGTGTAAGCAAAAAAAGGTTTTGCTGATCAAACATGAGATAAGATTAGCATTACAATAAAAAAATTGTGCAAAAAATGTAAAACATTTAATAGAAGAAAAAAACTATACAGTGAGCACAACTGGTGTTCCTGAATAGATTATGAATTAGTTCAGCACAATCTTATGACTATCTCAACTCATACTACCTAACTGAACATGAACACTATTTATCCACCTAATCTGATCTGTACAGTAGACTTATTACTAGAAGATTTTACATCTTTCGAGTTTATAAACTGTTGACCAAACTTCGTACCTCTAAATCAAATACTCCAGAAGAGTCCCTTGAGTTGTTCACCGAAAAATATGTCCACCTTTGTTTTGAGCCTATTACAAACATAAAAAACTATTTTTAACAAGGTATAATTTCAGGGCTTTGAAAATTTTGGTAAGGTGATGCTGGTGAATATGACTCACCACAAAGCTTCAAGCAACCAATACCCATTTATGTTCTTTAACATTTTGGAAGGATCACAGAAACATTTATTTCCAATTCTACTATAGAAAGAATTTCAAGCTTAGGGAACAAATTTGCTTATACCATGAACCTTAGCACTCCAAATTCTCTCGCCAAATTAATATTTGATGCCTGCTATGATCTTGATAGTAAAGCTACAATTACAGTACAATTTTTGGCGTTATATTTCAACAGGGCTTTTGGGTGAATGTCATTCTATGTAGTTATTAAAAAGTTTCCTTCGATAAGTACCAAAGCAATTTTGTTAGATATTGTGAAATGTTTTTACAGACTATATGCATAGGGTAAAATGTGCAGGCTCTATGTAATTGTACAGTACTAACACTGAAAAATCGAAGTTTCTAAAGGAACTGTTTTGGGTTCATTGTAAAGAAACACTTTTGCGTCTGAACTCAATCCATGTGATAAATGTACCAAGAATGCTCATAAGATTAATTTGTATTGCGCTGTAAAATTAACTAGACGGTTGGTCATTGAAGCAACAAAGAGTATATCAATCAACAATATCGCACACTTGTCAAAATCTGCTACAGCCTATTGCTGCAAATGCGTTCTTTTGCGTGAAAAGAACTCTATGATCCTGAAGACTTCCAACCCACCGGCTGTATTTTTTTAACTCAAAAAGTGTGCATAGAGCCCTTCTGTCAGCACTCATAATGTGAAAATAAAAATACTGACAGTATCAAGTTTCTTTTTATCAAGATTCTGAAACTTCTGAGTTTCACACAATCCTTTACAGTTATCTAATAGTGTCAATTTATTATCTAAAATGCTGGACCACCAGCTTATAATTTTACTCAGTTAAAAAAAAAAGTTTTAAGACAACATGGCCTTCCACTGTTTTACAAGAATACTATTATTTATTTTATCTCACCCTGCTCAAAGTCAGTATCCTTTTGTATCACAAATTGATGAAGAAAAACTAGAATACTTTAAAATATTAGTTTTTTGGGTTATGCTACCCGATATTGGCATTCGCGACCAAGCTCTAGATGCTAAGGAATAAATACATTTTTAAATACTTGCTATTAAAACTACTCAACTCATACTTCTCATTTGCTTTACTTTCCAGGACATTCTTACTTGTTCGAAATACCAAGATGCCTAAAAAACCAGACATCAACACCCTGTCAACTTACATTATAAAACAGCAATATGCAAAGAAGGTATTTCTTTCTATACAACTAGTTCACGTTGTTTTGTTATTTATTTTGATAATATTCATTCGTATTTGTTGCTCATTATTTATTTTTTGTAACTTTTTACTGTTTCATAGTCTGACTAACTCTAAGTGGCATTGACTAGTGTAAATGGAATTGATATATTTTTAATGCTCAACAGTGAAAATGCGGTCAACCTTTTTAATCTGGTTGTTTAAGTAAAAAGTTGCTCGCGTCTCAAGTGCTAAAATTTGTGTCACATAAGTTGTTACTCAAGTGAAGAGCAAGAATAAAATTGGAAATACTGAGTTGAAAGAAATAATATTGGGTTTTAAGTGAATTCATGCAGATATTTAAAATTTGCCAAATTCCAAAAATAACTTGTGCTTGTAATTTTAAGAAAATCAAATACTTTTTAAAGTTATAAAACATGGATATCTTAAACATCTCTCAGTGGAATAGAATTAACATGAATTCAAAGAAGCCAAGTGAAGATGGAACACGGATATTAATGCTGCAAATTTTTTTTCACGGTGACGACAAACCGCTAGTACTTGAGTGTGTCGTGGATCTTAACAACTGGACTGCAAAACTCCAGACAATGGTTCATAAAACGCTTGTGATGAGGCTTGCAGGACACGGCTCATTTTCAACCACTGATATTATTTTGCCAGATGGTAGAATTGTTGGTCGCGGAACCCACAAAGACATTGCAATGACAGAAGAATCTCTTAAAGGAAATTTTGATCGGACTTTTTCAATATGCAAAGGATGCTCTAGCAACATAGTAGCTACACTTAGCCAAAATCACAGTTCATGCAGCAACAAAAAGCTTTCGCTAGAAAACTTCCAACATAACCTTGATTACCAGGTTGCAATTTCTTTGCTTGGAAAGCTAGTAATAGTTGGCTTACTTGACAAAGGATTTACCAACATTCGCTCTCTGCCAACAAACCAAGTGTTACCTGACATTTCAGAGTCTGTGACTGGAAACTACCTGTCTAACTTTTCCTTTAAAACAGATGAATATCCTGCCCAATTTTACGTCCGGAAAATAGCTAATAACGTAAGCTCTACGCCATCAGAATATTTTGGTCTTTTCAACAGTGTCAGCCAGCCGCTGTACTTAATGGAAATAAACGGTACATCAAAACTGACTGTTAGAGAGCCTAAGAACTGCAATCCTTTATTGTTTGTAGAAGGACCTTTGGATGTAAGTTCTAGAATGACCGTGACTGTTCCAGGTAATCAAACCGTTGGCTACCTTGAAAAACAACAATTTTTGGACCTAAAAAATTATGGCTATTTTGCCTATGGACCAGTGAGTCTTCGAATACGTGCCAAAGTCAGGGGAAAACGAGATCGTAGATATGCAAGGAGATATGTGGTTGCTGAATTTTACAAAAGTCAACAGGAAGACGCTTTGGTTTTGAGATACAACGCTGAAATCCATCCTTTTGGAGTAATGATGCTGATACCAACAATTTGTGTCATTGCCTCAGAATACTACGGACTAAAATTTAAACCTGCAAGAAGCGTTGCCAACATTGATGAACTTTTAAATATTTTAAAAGGCTAATCGGATACAAAAGATATTGTGCATTAATGCGTGAACACACCATTGTTGTTGCAATTCTGATTGATTATGCTAATAAAAAGTTGTTTAGCCTCTCTTCTGTTATTTTCTGATCATGATTAGCAAAGATGATTTTAGATTGTACCACAGTGAACCTCATGCCAGTGGTATTATATCTAACTAAATTAAAAATAGTCACCCGCACATAGAAGCATGCAAGCTATGTGATTAATTTATAAGTCGATTTGTATAAACAACATTATGGCAACAGTTGTATGACTAGCTGAAATTTATTGGTGTAAACATTCAATGGTTTGCTTCATTCAGTCATTATTAACTCAATTGTTTAATTTCTAGATCCGGTAACAGTCAAAGCTAAAATACCAACCAAATACATTGAACTTTGGAGACTAATAGAAGTTTTATGTAATTACACATTTTATTTCATTCTAAATTTAAAAACAATTTTTTTATTTTCTATTTATATTAACTATATGTTGCATAAAACTCAATGCATTCTTTGATATGTTTGCTACAGTTTGCAACTAAAACTAGCTTTTCATGCGCAATAGAAGAGGAGTTACAAGTGTCAATCAATTGTAAGATCAGATTACCACAATGATGCGACAAATAATATGCTATAAATCTGCAAATTTACAAGTTATATAGTGACAATCCAACAAATGAGACAAGTATATTCTCATTAACAAGTGGCATAAGCGAACCATACTCATATTACATGCATAAATGAAAATTGTATTTTTCTAGACAAAATTATTGTCCTGTTTGCTCAGATAGCTGCGTTCTGATTGTTGCTTTTAATGAAATAAAGATTTTCTGGTTGTCAAATTCCCTTCACAATATCATTTGACCTCAATTTTTTTTAATGGCTGAACTAGTCGATATTAGCATCCAAACATTATTTCCGCTGAGCAAAATCTTTAAGCTCGTTGCATTTAGCGCAAATGAATAGTAAAAGTAAAACTTTTCCTTGCTAAACCTAGCCTTCACCTTGCTAAACCTAGCCTTCACCTTGCTAAACCTAGCCTTCATCTTGCTAAACCTAGCCTTCACCTTGCTAAACCTAGCCTTCACCTTGCTAAACCTAGCCTTCACCTTGCTAAACCTAGCCTTCACCCTAAACTATTTGTTCATCTACCATCGTAAGTTTAAACTGTTTTTTTTGGGTACTTAAAATTATCAAGACCACGTAAAACAAAGAACTATTAGTAGCCTGAGACAGTTATTGATCATCTGGAAAAATGATTTTTATCGGTATGAACAGTTCATTTTCAATATGATTTTGTAGACACTTTTTTAATTATCACCTAATATCATGAGTCCATAAAGATCAGAGATTGTCAAAGTGCCAGTCAAATTAAGGTGGCATTCAAATAGAGAGTGGCGCTCTATTTTTAAACCCTTCTCTCATAGTTGCTGTTAAAGAGAGGGTGTGTCAAATAGAGGTGGCGTTTAATTAGAGGTTTTACGGTAAATCTATTGAAAGTACAATGTATGTGAACAAAACTTTCTATAGACATAAACTATATATTACTGAGATTTGGTAGTTTGTTTTTGAAAACTTTTTTTTAATTCTGTTGCTATGCTCTAGATTTTAGAACCGCCGAATGAGTTTTAATGCGTTTTAAACTATATTAGCTTTTTTTTTCACAGTACTTAGAATTTTCAAAGGCATTCCTGGTACTACTATTGGAGAAAATAGTTTTTAACTTGTTTTAAAAATATTTCAAAATAATGTTAATATACATTTATATCCAAAATATTTTATTTCAATTGCATGAGCATCTGAAAGTTTACACTGTCTATGATATTTTAGCATCGACAAACTATATTTAATAAAACAAGCAATAAATATATGAAGTCTTTGCTACACACGTAAAAAAACTGAAATTTGAAAAAATTGAATAATTATAAATATAAAGTAATTCCTTTGTTTGTGACGATTTAATTCCATTGGCGATTTCCTTTTACTTTTCTTTTTAGTGTTCAATTTTGTTTTGGAGTATGAAATAAAATAGTTGTTGAGGCTTTAAAAATGTTGGCTTCAAAACATGATTTTTCTCACTTGCTGCAGCTTGACTGCGGCTCCAACTTGCTACTCCCAGCAATTATGTACTGTTTTGTAGAAAAAACTGCATTAGGGAAAAAAACTAACATTATCTGTGTAATTATTTGTGTTTTATTTAACTGTTTACTCCCTCCGTTACCTTGATTACATTAAATGTTTTTACTACAGTTTATTTGTTCAGAATCTTCTGGTTATCAGATTTTAACTTCTCACCAGCTGCTAAGTCTGAAGCTTTGTTATGTAGTTGATGGGAAGAGAAGTCTTTAGCTTTTGCTATGGTCATACTATTTTGGAAATCTTTTTTCAGTCAAAAGATCATAAGTTACTCAACCAAACGATACTTCTTTGGGAAGTTCTCAGAAAAGTCCAGTTATTTTAGCAGCAGCGATAAACAATGAGAAGCAGATTTGAGTGGTATGATTGTGGTATGCTGTCTGGCACCAAAGTTGAAACCTTCATGTTCTGGAAAAATGAATATGAGCAGCCTTTGTCACAAGAGAACCACATGACTGAATGCAGATCAAACAAACAAAATGACCCTTTTGATCAACGGTTTTATTTTCAGCTAGTTGTAGGTACCGCGCATAATAAACACCAGCTGGTCGGAGACTCTTGTTGGCTCTTGTAGAATTGTGGTCTGTAAAGAATTTTGCTGTTTTTTGCCACTTCATTGACTCATTATTTACTGTATCAAATTTAAAAGATTCATATGTGATTTCACTCAATGTTCTAAAGGATTTTTCAAAAGATCAGATTATAGCTGATATGACATTATTTCCATTAAAACTGTGTGTGTTTTTATTTTGATGACATATGCATATATGTATGCATATATGCATACATACAATGTATATGCATATATAAATATATATATTAGAACTGCACAATAATCGCGTTAATTAAACAATTAACGCAATCAATACAAATACACGATTAACTGAGATTAGCCAATTAATCTTAAATAAAATACAACCAAGGTGGTGATCATGATGTGGTTGATTTGTATTGTTCAATATATAACATTAGCATAGCAGGTTACTACCATTCAATTTACTGGCAGATAAATATTATGACAAGCAAAATTATCTTACCAATTATATACAACCACAATTATTTTGCACTCAACTAAGAAAACACAAAGTGAGCCGCTAACATTAAACTTGTTTATACAATGCACAAACACCGCGCCAATTTAGCCGTTAGCAGCCATGTTGTTAGCTGTCCTAACATGTTTCTAGGTAATAGCAACAAAAGCAATTTCATTATTATTTAATACTTTTATCTTACGGTCTATGTTTTGTTTATTTTTAAAAACTTTCCTAAGTAAATTATACATGTATTTTCATTTTTCAAAAAATCACACTCATATTTCAGCGTTAGAATATTCGTAATAAAAGATTGACACTCTATTGGTACATGAAAGCAGAAAAATATCTTCCGTACTAGCTAGCGCATTTCTGTATGTTGTTGGAAGCGTAAACAAGAAAGCGAAGTGCAATATTGTGGAGGACCAGGACATGCCTGTGTACTAAGTACTGCACTCACATATATATCCACACTGTCGTTTGACCGAACCTCTCGAACTTCCCTTATTGCATGCTGAACTGCCTTTTTATTATTATATAACTGTATCACTGAACTGCCCTTGTATTACTGAACTGCCTTTTTATTATATAACTGAACTGCCCTTGTATTACTGAACTGCCTTTTTATTATATAACTGAACTGCCCTTGTATTACTGAACTGCCTTTTTGTTACATAACCATCATGTTGTATCTGGCAATTCCTTTGTGCTATAAATAGATCAGTAGGCGGAGTTAAACGATAAGCGCTGGCTATATAAGCCAGCGCGGTAGGCAGGCAGAGGTGTGCTTGATTTCACTCATACTTGTGCATACTTGTATTAAAGATATCGATAATAAACTGCTATATACTCATACGAACTGCTTCTATTGACGCCTGCCTGGTTGGCTCACCGATTGTATAAGCAGACTCAGTGCAACCAACAGACGGAACTGCCAGGGTGACTCTAAGAAGGCTAGGAGGCGATCCACGGCCTTGTCTAGACTCGATCAGGTGTGCCATGGCACTAGAGATCCAGTCTTAAGACCAGCCATTAGTGGATCCAGACTAGCCTGGGATAGAGATCTAGAGGCAGGCCAGGGGTTTGGTTTCAGAGCAAGCCTGACTACTAGATTCTTGTCTTGGACTGACTTGACCGCCACCGGCAGATCAATCAGGCCTCGGACAAGGTCAGCCAGTAGCCCAGGTTGCGACTCCCTTGTTAGGACGTAAAGCTGACTCAGCTACCGGAGTCAGATCCTTTACACTGGTGGCAGCAGTGGGATTTGCTTAACCCACAACAGGACGACTAACAGGGACTAAAAAGACGACGCAGGTATGACCAGACGGACTCGCAGCGCGGAAAGACCGGAAGCTCTCCGAACGGAGGGACTAGGAGGTCTAGAGCGACTGACAGGTGTCTTGGAAAGACTGCTCGTCAACCAGAGAACACAGGGACCCTCTGCACCAAGAGAAACATTCAGAGCCCCAGAATATGACGGGAATAGCGATGTAGAGGCCTTCATCAGACAGTTCAACGATGTAGCCGTTGCAAATGACTGGGGGCCAGGGTCCGCGCTGTTACACATCCGAGAGAGACTGCGAGGGCAGGCTAAGGACTGTGGACACGGGCAGACCATACACGGCGTATTTAACAACCTCCGGGCCAGGTTTGGACTGACACCCAAGGAAGCCAGAGCCAAACTGCAGGGCCTAAAAGAGGACCAGCAAGCAATGCTATTTGAGCACGCCACCCAAATAGAGAAGCTGACCGACATCGCGTTTGGGGAAATGTCAGATCGCCTAAAAGAGGAGATGGCCGTAGACACGTTCTGTAGTACGCTGGGCAATGTTTATTTGCAGCGACATCTGCTAGCGGTGCCTACTCCTACGTTGGAGGCAGCCGTGAGAGCAGGGAACGAGTACTTACATGTTCGACCTAGTATGGCGTCTCACCAAGCCCAACCCTTCAGGTCGGACGTCAGGGCAGTCCAGCCAGATGAGACAGGACAGGGCGAGGGAGAACAGGGCCCCGAAGAGCCGATTGTGGTGGCTAGGACTACCCCGAATACCCTCGAGCTGCTGTTGACCTCAGTGACGGACCTAGCCAAAGAAGTGGCCAAGTTAAAATTGTATATCCATCGACCGCAGTCTATTACAGAAAGCGGGACGAAGAAAAAGGAAATGGCGAGATGCTGGGGGTGCAACCAGGAAGGCCATCGGAGGAGGAGTTGTCCGCGGAGGCAGGCAAATCAGAGGACACCCTATAAGCAGGACCAGGGAAACGCCTACGGCCCGCAGCAGTAGGTCTACCTGCTGGCTGCACAAGGGCACCCGGACACGAAAAACACAGACAACGTAACAATACAAGTCAAAGGGAATCTGGAGTTGATCCGGAGGGTTGGCAGCATCCGACTAAAACGGCGGCACCAGTCAAGAGACCCCCGGTAGAAACGATTCCCGTCTACAACCCATACCAAAGTCTATGGGAACTGGACGAGGAGGAAGAGGGATGCAAGGCGAGTCCCCGGGACTCACCACGGGCGGCCAAACAGGCGCAGCGGCAGTACATCTACCAGATCCAGAGACTGGACGAGAAACGAAGAGTTTATGGACGTGCCAGAGAACCAGAAATGCCAGGGCGGAAGGGAGGTCCCACTAGGGCCGAGCACCCCGAGCGATCTGGACAGCAAGGGTCGGGACAGAGAGCAGATTCAGGGGTAACTGAAGCTCTCGAGAGACCAACACTGTACAGATCAGGAAGAAGGGAGCTTGCGACCCAGATGGAACCCCGCTGTAAGCCTAGACAGGTTAGGTCAGAGAGAGATGGCCCCACCGGCGCTGATCCGTTCAGGAGATCCGTATCAACCGGATCGGGATGGAACGAGGACCCAGCCATGGCGGAGCATCTCCAGAGACCGGAGTACCATAGACCCAGATACGAAAAGGGCTGGAATGAAGCCGAACCCCCGAGACGGGGGCCGACCCGAGGCGGCCATCTCCAAGGAGGGAATCTAGGCCAACCCACGAGTCCGGTGTCGGGTCCGACAGGCCGGTACGGGGAGAGCACAAGGCCAGCTACTCCCGAGGAAAGCCTGGAGGACCAGCTCGAAAAGAGTCCACCACCGGATAGGCCTAGGGGACGTCCGAGGAGGAAAAAATCGGAAGAGATGCTCGATACCGCCGCAATGGGGGAAGGGTTGCCAAGAGTTGGAGCTCTGGAAAAACCCCATAGGTCGAGCTACTTCCTACCGGGGAAGGTAGAGAGGCAAGACCTCCTGTTCCTCATAGACACCGGCTGCAACACTAACCTACTCTCCAAAAAGGTGTTCGACAGAATGCCGGAGCGAGTGAGGGTGCAGTTAGAAGAGAATGACCGCTATGGACTCATGGCAGATGGTAGCAAGCTCCAGTTTTATGGACTGATAAGGCTAACCGGAAGGATCAGGGACGTGGCTATAGAGGAGAACTTTCTCGTAAGCCAGATCAGCGAATACGCTATTCTGGGTATGCCTTTCCTGATCTCCCACAAGTGTCAGATTGAATTCGGCCGACCCGTCATTTCCCTAGGGAATAGGCAACTTACTTGCACCGACAAATACGGGAGGATAATGGTGTCCAACGTTCACGCCTGGAAGAAAGTTACTATCCCTCCCTTGTCAGAGGTAAGAGTGACGGGGAAGATCTCCGCCAGAAATTACGTGCCGATGGGCTTGATAGAGGGCTCTGATCCACATCTACCCGTGGCATGCAGCCTGAACAGGCCTGGAGAGGGTGGTGATGTCACCATACGATGCCTGAACCCCGGACGTCAACCGATAGAGTTGGGCGCCGGACACGTCATTGGCTCATACACGGCTGTGGAAGAAGAGGACATACAGACGGATCTCTGGTCTGGGCCGGAACACGGGAGCCTCGACGAATCAGGAGTGGGGTGTGCCACTGTAAGGACGGGGAAAGCCGTTCCGGGTCACCTGGTTGAGCTATATCAGCAGGCCCTCCCAGGATGCCGGCACGAAGGAGAGAAGCAGAGCCTGGCCCATCTTCTGACCAGGTACCAGGACGTGTTTAGCAAGTATGATGGCGACGTAGGAAGGACCGACCGAATCGCCCACAGCATACCCCTGGTGGAGGGTGCCAGGCCGGTCAGACAACCCCCCCACCGGTTGGGACCTCTCAAGGAGGCAGAAGCGGACAGACAAGTACAGGAACTACTGGAAAAGGGTTTGATCGAGCCTGCCAATGGGGCGTGGAGTTCCCCAGTCGTCATGGTAAAGAAGAAGGATGGCGGATGGAGATTTTGTATTGATTATCGACAGCTGAATGCGGTCACCCAACAGGATGCGTACCCCATCCCTAGGATTGATGAAAGCCTGGACGCCCTGGCAGGAAGCCGATTTTTTAGTACGTTGGATCTGACCAGTGGATACTGGCAAGTACCGCTAGATCCGGACGCTCAAGAGAAATCCGCCTTTGCCACGAGAAGCGGGTTGTGGAAGTGGAGGGTGCTGCCCTTCGGATTGACGTCAGCACCCGCCACCTTCCAAAGACTGATGGAGTCTGTACTTCACGGGCTCCATTGGAAAACCCTCTTGCTATACTTGGATGACATCATCGTAATTGCTCCAGACTTCGAGACCCATTTGGCCCGTTTGGGAGAGGTCTTCCAGAGACTCGCCGCCGTGCAGCTGAAACTGAAGCCCTCTAAATGTGAGCTCCTCCAAAGGAAAGTGAGGTACCTTGGCCATGTGGTGAGCCCGGAGGGAGTGCCCACGGACCCGGAAAAGGTAAAGGCAGTGGCCGAATGGCAGACCCCTCGAAATATAAAGGAACTGCAGGCCTTCCTGGGGACCACGGGGTACTACCGACAGTACCTGCAAGATTACGCCACTATTGCCAAGCCACTCACGATCTTGACTAGCAAAGGGAAGCCTTGGAGGTGGGGAGCAGAAGAGCAGCAGGCATTCGAGACCCTCCGACAAGGCCTGATCTCGGCACCGGTGCTGGGGTACCCCAACCCAAAGAGTCAATATACTCTGGACACCGATGCCAGTAATGTGGGAGTGGGGGCCGTCCTGTCCCAGAACCAGGGGGGCAGAGAGACCGTAGTGGCATACTACAGCAAGACCCTCAGCCCAGCCGAACAAAATTACTGTGTGACGCGCCGAGAGCTCCTGGCAGTAGTAAAAGCCGTCAAGCACTTCCGGCCCTACCTGTATGGTCAACAGTTTGTGCTCCGCACAGATCATGCCTCCCTGAGATGGCTGTGTAGGAGGAGGGAGCCGTCGGCTCAAGTAGCTCGGTGGCTGGAGATTTTGTCAGAATTCTCGTACCTACTGGAACACCGAGCAGGGGTCAAGCACGATAATGCCGACGGCCTGAGTCGACAGGTCTGCCTAAACGACTGTCGACAGTGTATCCGAATAGAAGAGCGAGACGGGGGCCCTAGCAAACAGGCATTGCTGGAAGGAGAGTCCGACACCGTGGCCGCAATTAAACTACCAGGAGACCGAAATTTTCGACAGCTGGTACAGAGCCAAATGGAAGGGACACAAGCTGTGGCCAGGATGTACTGGGCAGTAAAAAATGATCAGGAGCTACCAGAGGAGGAGCTGACTCTAGGGAGTAACGAGCTCCGGGTCCTACACAAGAGACGGGAGGCTCTGAGGTTATCCCCAAACGGCGTCCTGGAGGTCAGACTAACGACGGACGGCCACCCCAGATGGTGTACCCTATGTCCTCGGGCGGACCGGAGCCGGGTAATGTGGGACACGCACAGGCTTGCCCACGCGGGGGTTCACAAGACGGTAAAAAGGTTACTACTCGATTGGTATTGGCCGGGACTGAATGCCGACGTGAGACGACTCGTCAAGACGTGTGAGATCTGTCAAGTGGCAAAAACCGGCGGGAATCACGCAACTAGGAGCAGACACCGATTGTACGCCGGGCGACCATGGCAGAAGCTAGCGGTCGACCTGGTGGGACCAATGCCAGTGACTAACCGAGGGAACAAGTGGATCCTAGTGATTAGCGACCATTTCTCCAGATGGCAGGATGCAATAGCGATCCCGGAGGCAACTGCCCCGGTGGTAGCCACAACCCTGGACGAAAGGGTGTTCTGTTATTTTGGCCTACCCGAGGAATTACACTCCGACCAAGGGGCTCAATTTGAGTCTAAACTCATGGGAGAATTATGTAGTCTATGGAACGTAGACAAAACACGGACTACGCCATACCACCCCCAGGGGAATGGCATTGTAGAAAGAAACAATCGGAGCTTGGGAGATTCCTTGAGAGCCTTGCTCCTGCGCCGTGGGCCTACAGAGTGGGACTTGTTGCTGCCACAGATAATGAGGGCTTTCCGGGGCACTCCCCACTCCGCCACGGGAGAAACCGCGAATTACATGATGATGGGCAGGAAACTGCAATTGCCAGACCAGCTCTCAGACCCCGTTACAGTCACTGGCCAGGCGGTACAGCCCTACGTACTGGAACTGGCCAGCCGGCTGGAGGAAACGTATGAAATTCTCCGACACCGCCAAATGAAGATCCGGGTGGAGGACGACGAAGAGCCCCCATCGTTTGGGACCGGTGACTTGGTGCTGCTGGTCAACAAGAGACGTAGACGTGGAGAAAACCCCAAGTTACAGCCCAAATATGTGGGACCCTATACAGTCACTAGGTGTAATCCCAACCATACGTACCAAGTAGAGAGACAAGGACAAATCTCAGTACAGAACGAAGAGAGATTAAAACCATACTACGCGTGTCCAGAGGCCGATGGGCGGGCCCCGGCACTAAGGAACCCTCCAGGAGGCCAAACATGAGGGGTGCCACTGGACGAAGAGAGAGGAGGCTGGAAGAGTTAGGGGAGATACTGCCCGCAGTAGAGTACACTGGAAGGGAGCCTCCCCCGTTAACACGGCAGGAGAGGATGGAACCTCCCCCGGATATGGACAGTGACACGTTCAGGAGACGACTTCTGGAGGTCCTGGCCAGAGAAAGAGAGTCTGCCTCGGGCAGTCACGATCCCAACGGAGGGGTTAGGGAGGCAACAGGGCAAACCGGTATAACCAACGCGGAACCAGAGGAACCAAGTCTCGGGCCCTGTTCCGAACCCCCGGTGGAGCCCCCCGGACAAGAGTTGACGGAAGGAGAGACAGATAATACCACAGTCGACGAGGCCTCCGACTCCGGGGTCACCGAACAAAGGGATCCGCCCCAACCCGAAGTTTCTACACCAGCACCAGCTGAAGAAGAGGTGCGAATAAACACAGAACCCAGGAGAACAGAAAATGGTATGGGAGAAAGACGAGACGGGAGACCACGGCGAATGGCGGGCTCTCCTATCAGATACGGCGAGACTGTGTGCCACCAAATCGACCCTGAAGAAGGACCGGAAGCCAGAGAAAGACAGGCCGAACTCAGGGAACGGTATCAGTCTACCAAAGCTATGGTGGAACAACTGGAGACCTTGATAGAGAGGGAAGGTCTGAGGACGAACTTAGAACTGATGTCTCAATATACAATTCTAAAAGAGTCGGTTGCCGAACTAGAAGAAATGATGGCCGCAAGCCGCCACGGAGGAGGGCAACCAGATACAGTCATACCTGACCGAAATATCCCGGGAAAGGGGACAGAGACGGAGGCAGACGAAGAAAACCAAACAGGAGAAGAACCATCCGGCAATGAAGGCCTTCGACAGCAGACTCCGAACGATAGAACAATTCAGGAACGAGAGCACGGTAGGACCGGAAAGCGGCCATCTTATGAAACGGAGACAGCCTCCAGTCACTTCAACCGTTGCGCACTAACGAAGAACCAGCTCTCTCCACAAACCTATATCACGAATATGAGACCAACTCCAGATGAAACCAACGCCATCGGGGATCCAGAACTGCAGGTATTATTAACAGAATTGGACGAGATCTTGGAAGGAACTGAAATAACGGCAGGGAACCAAGACGTCGATCAGGTAAGACTACCTGGGAATAATATAACCAAGGAAAATATCGCACCCATTGCCTATAAGGGAGCGAGGCCAGTAGAACCGACGATAACCACTACCAGGATGGTGCAAATGATAGGGAACAGGGCGCCCCAGGACAAAGCCAAGCCAAAACAGGCCAGGCAAACTTCTGAGGGCCAGAGTTCCCAAGTCAGGAGCAGAGGTAAACCACTCCAGGGTGGCCCTCCGCTAGAGACTAGCCAGAGGCACCGACTGAATACTCAACCGCGACCAGGACCAGTACAAGCCTGCTCGATAAAACTAACAACGATTCCGATCGATCAGAAAAAAGTGAACGGACCGCCCGAGAGAATAAAAAGCCGAGAGACCCTCGACGGAGTAGCCGAGGATATCTGGTACTCCCCCACTTCCTACGCAAGGATGGAGGCCGCGGAAGACCGCCAGAAGGGAGAGTGCAGACTCTGTGGTTTCAAAAACAAGGACGGTAGGGTAGTAAGGAGACATATTCGGCAACACTTTTGGCGCTACTGGTGCAAATGTCAGAAAAACTCATCATCATTCTTTAGTATATACAAGCATCAAAAGAAAGCCAAGGATTCCGGACTACACCCTACTATTGTATACCAAGTAGATCAGGAGTGGTACACCGATTTTTGTACATACATGAAATGGACAGAGTACCCCCCGTTTGGAACCTGCCTTCCCATAAAGGATGGGAACGGGTGGGTACGAGGTAGAGGGATGGGGCAAAAACGACCCAGGACAGAGTCACCAGAAGAAAGGGGGTGTACTGAACCGGAGACCCTCCAGGACAACAGGAGAGACGGACCAGCCGACCTCCGCGTCTATTTAAACCGATGCCGAGCCACCGGAGGAAGAGAGGAGCGGGTCCAAAGGCCTTTGTCTCGAGGGTACGTAATCCCAAGAGTAAAACGGAGAGAAGCAAGACTCATCAATCCGGAAATAAACATACCGCCTAAGGGAGCTGGGACAGAGATAGCGGGAGAAAGCGAGACTGCCCTGGAAATCCACATCAATGCGGATGACATCGCTGGGGTATACACCGAAGCCGATGGCAAGACCAAGGAACCTACCAGCAACAGGGTAACCAGGGCCATCGAGAACACACGGGCCCAGCGAGAAGAGTACAACCGTAGAGCGGGAAGAGAAGAGGACCAATACCGACGTTATATCCGGATGGCCGAGGAATGCCGGGTAGAAGCTCAGAGGTTGAGAACACAAGCGCGGCGTTTCCACTGAGTTCACTTAATTGTTCACCCCTGGCCGAACAATTGGGGGGGAGAGTGTGGAGGACCGGGACATGCCTGTGTACTAATTACTGCACTCACATATATATCCACACTGTCGTTTGACCAAACCTCTCGAACTTCCCTTATTGCATGCTGAACTGCCTTTTTATTATTATATAACTGTATCACTGAACTGCCCTTGTATTACTGAACTGCCTTTTTATTATATAACTGAACTGCCCTTGTATTACTGAACTGCCTTTTTATTATATAACTGAACTGCCCTTGTATTACTGAACTGTCTTTTTGTTACATAACCATCATGTTGTATCTGGCAATTCCTTTGTGCTATAAATAGATCAGTAGGCGGAGTTAAACGATAGGCGCTGGCTATATAAGCCAGCGCGGTAGGCAGGCAGAGGTGTGCTTGATTTCACTCATACTTGTGCATACTTGTATTAAAGATATCGATAATAAACTGCTATATACTCATACGAACTGCTTCTATTGACGCCTGCCTGGTTGGCTCACCGATTGTATAAGCAGACTCAGTGCAACCAACAGACGGAACTGCCAGGGTGACTCTAAGAAGGCTAGGAGGCGATCCACGGCCTTGTCTAGACTCGATCAGGTGTGCCATGGCACTAGAGATCCAGTCTTAAGACCAGCCATTAGTGGATCCAGACTAGCCTGGGATAGAGATCTAGAGGCAGGCCGGGGGTTTGGTTTCAGAGCAAGCCTGACTACTAGATTCTTGTCTTGGACTGACTTGACCGCCACCGGCAGATCAATCAGGCCTCGGACAAGGTCAGCCAGTAGCCCAGGTTGCGACTCCCTTGTTAGGACGTAAAGCTGACTCAGCTACCGGAGTCAGATCCTTTACAATATATGCCAAAAAGAATTTGCCTACCACCACAGCACATCATCATTAAGATATAATGTAACTAATTCTCATCCTACAGCAAAGAAATCATCACCAGCTGTCGCAGACAATTACTACTACTACTGTCCTCTGCGAGTGGCTACTCTCTAAAGCTGGCAATATTGTAAGTAGGAAGAGGGCATCTCTTTATTTGGATAATTTGAATAAACTGTGCTACATGTACCTCAACTCTTAGCTGACTTAATTATAGACTTTCATAGATAGTTTTCATACTCATAATAATTAGGCTATTACATTGTAACTTATGTATATTGTGCATAACAAGTACAATGTACTCCGGATAACAATTGTGTCAAAGATAATTAATTTTTATGTAGCCGTATGATTTGTTATTGAATACGCAGGGTTTTGCTAGATTAATTCTAAGATTAATCGAAGATTAACTGGTTCAGACCAGTTATTAATCAAGATTAATTTTTATAATCTTTCATACAGCTCTAATATATGTGCATATATGTATGTATATACATGTACTTGTATATTTGTATTTATATACTTAGATAAATATATATCTAGATAAATACATATTAGATAAATATATGTATATGTTAGATAAATATATATGAACAAATGTAATTTGATTTTTTAGAGTTCAGCAGAAAAACCTGTGAGTAACCACCAGCGGTCTCTGCTCACTTCATTATTCTGGCTTCATACATCTCTTCTTTTGCTTGCTTTACAACAATGTGATTTCGGTCTTCTGTCAGACTTTGCTGTTTTGATTTTGCTAACTGAGTCTTCATCAGCAACAAGTTGTGTGATCAAGTTGGGACTCAGCGGTCGCAGCATCAGCCATAGGCCCGGTCTAGGCGCTACGCTGTTACACCATCTTTTATTTTTAATAGATTAGGAACGTTGTAAGGTTTATACCAACATGCTTCATTGAAATTTTCAATAGTTTTAATGTAACTTTGTACAAAACGCAGTTGAATCACACAACAAAAACTATGAATTAAAATGCATTTGTTACGTTTCTTTATTGTCTTTTAAAGAATGCTTAAAGATTAATTTCTAGAAAAACTGTAATTTTTCTAAACAATAATTATGTATTTTTTCCATGACCCGGCGAGTAGTGGGAAGTCTGAGCCTTACAGAAAAAGAATCAGCTACGTAAGAATACACATTGTTTGGCTTTTTTGAATTTCATCTATTTGGAGCACTGATGATGATATCTACTCTTTGACATGCTGCATCGTAAAACTACTAATTTTACTGTAAAATAGTTTAATACACGTTTGTAATACATGTGAGTTATTTATTTAGTTGTTAGAAATATTAAATAGAGGTATTTTAAAGCATAAATTCCTGACTAGCAAGCAGATGGTTTTTTAAATCATTTAGTTTCTTTGATCAAATTGGTTTAAGTTAATGTAGTTCATGAGTGAAATAAAACTTTAAAAATCAAAACAACCGTGTTTGTATATCAAATCAATTTAATCAAACAGTAAATATGTTAGAGCTTATTTTGAAATGTTGAAAGGATTAGCACTCGCTGATTGCGGTCAGTCCAAGATGAATGGCGATGTGAATACTTGATTGTCATAAAAACAGAGTGATAAATACAACAGTTTATTTTGAGTAAGTGTCATGTATTTGTGATTTGAATTAGTTGAGGCAGTAAAATATATTAACTTAATATATCATTAACATTCAAAGCAATAATTTTTAAATGAGAATAAAACTAAACGGGTCCTAAACTACAGTAGGTTGCTGTGGAAAATATTTATGACACCTAGGTTACAATCACACAACTAAATTAAATATTAAAAAATTTTTTACAATTTTTAAGCAAAATGGTTCATCTATCAGTGACCATGTTTCCGACTGCTTTGTAACACATGATTTTTATATTGGGAAAAATTATTGCTTAGAAATTTTAGAGTGTTCTCCATTGTTTTAATTACACTTGACATTTTTTTAATGTATTTTTGTTGTGCTTTTGACAAAGCTTTTTTCAACTGCTCACCTTGCTATTGCATTTCCAATGATGTATGATTATTTGTAACAGACTTCCTTTTATTTACAAGCAGTTTAAAGAGTTTTGGCAGCATCTAGTAAAATATTACATTCCTAATGACCCACTCTATTTGAATGAATACTCTTTTGCATGTAGGTACCACATCTTCAATTCCAATTCCAGCAGGATATCAGAATCATTGATTGTGATCAGAGAGTAATTGTGAATGAATAAAGGAATTTTGTTTCATATTTTGTTCAGAAAAAAGCTTAAACCTTCCAGTCAGACTGATTTTGTTTGTAGCATTTTGTTTGTTTTACTGGCAATAAACTGTCTAGTTTCTCACTAAAAGAATAGGCCTATCTAACATTCTCACAGGTAAATAACTCACTATCATTATATTGTTTCTTATTCTGAGCCCGTCTCACACTCTATGTAAATATTAAAAGTCTCATGTAGCTACCAGTAGATCCATTGTCACAGCGAAAAGTTGATTCATAATGTATACTAAATTTAGGTAACATTGAATGTCTAATCACAAGTCTATGAACGTCTTACAATTCAAAGCTTTTACGATATACTGTATAGACCGTTTTTGAATGACCACGCTAAATTACGTATTAATTTAAATCTTATAAAGCCTATTTATTCTATGAAACACGATGGGTTTTGTCTTTGCTGTACTAAGGCTAATTTGTTTTCCATAAAACGATATCAACAATAATTCCTCTCAAAATGGCAGTTTGGTAATTATATCTCAGTTCAGCTTCATCTGTTATGGTCATAACTGTTTCGCAAACAGATCAGTGATAAAACTTTAGTTGACAGATTATTAAAAGCTGTCCTATAACCTCCTTTGAGTATCTTTTAGTAAGGTTAATTCATATAAGCTAGTTTCGGTGTTTATGTTACACGTCTGTCTTGAAGGTAAGAACTCTGCACGGAGTACATTGAACTCTTCCATTTTTTGCAGATCATTCCTAAAAAATGCATTAGAGTTATTGTAGGTAACTATAGTAACTAAAGCTAACATAGTATTTTGTCAGGACTTTTATATTGTGGTTATTTTGATGGTTTTCAACAGGCAGTTAGTGTATTAGATAATCAAAATGGGTTTCCATACCACTTTACATGTCTATATGATATTTTTGCCTTATGATGCTAACACTGGAACGAACTAAAATCATATACATTGTAACCAAATACCAAATAGTTATTCATGGTATTCATAACAAACAGACTATATTTTGCCATCACTTGCTAAAGGTTTCACACTTATAATTAAAGAGTTTTAGTCTTTTATTTTGTATCCTAATTTATTTACACAAAATATTTATTTCGTGAAATTAAATTTAAAAGTTACAGCGGTGGAAAAAAGTTGTAAACCTTCACAGTTTTCTTTTTTTCTGTTAATTGGTTTGAATTGCACAAAAAATTTTTTTCTCATGATATGAAGTTTATAAGTTAGATTTGTAAATATTGTATAAGTTATATAAAAGTAACTTCCATGTCCAAAGACTGTTATTCTGATATAAGCAGGACAGACTGTATTTTAAATAAATCATCCATTATCACTATACTTCCAACGCATAAATTAATCAAACAGAGTATATCATATGCTAACATTGTTGCTGGAGTTATCCTACACTGTGAGTTATTCGATCATGCATAAGCTATGTTGTATCCCAAGATTTTTTGGTTTTATTTAGCAAGCTGAAAAAACAGTCCATCATGCTGATGTAATATTGAAGAGAGAATGTTCAAAGAGATATATATTAGTTGTCAGGCTATTACTAACAAATGATATTAGTTCAATAAGGCTGACTTTGTCTTGAGCTGACTTGTGCTGCCAGGTTTCTGCTTTATATATAAAGTTACTCACAACTAGGCTTGCTTTGGATCAGATTTTATCTAATGTTGTACAGTCGAACACAAGAGGGGTTTAGGACATGGGTTCCACTTAAATGTACAGAAGATGTGTTTAGTTTGGTTGACAAATTGAAGTTTTCCCTCAGATTTTTAAAAATAATCCTGGCATAGAAAAGGATTTTGACACAGGAGAGTTTTTTACCAATTATTTCACTTTATAGAAGGTTTTCTCAAAGTAATCTTGCTATATATTTTTTTGACCTGCAAAGCTTTGTGAAACTAAGGTGGTTTGGGGACGATTGATTGGACTACAAGCAGCTGCAGGCTTTATCTGCCTTATTTTGTTTGTTAAGAATTATTTCCAAAATCTTTTTTCTTTTAATAGTTTTTTTCGGTATAGATTTAGTCCTAACTTTTTAGTTTTTTCAGCTATGGCTTCCCGCAAAAAAACTGGCACGAAACTCAAAGTATATATATATATATATACTCAGGATATTCTCTATTTTTCTCTCAGTAGTTGTCAGCTTGTTTATATCATCAATTTGAGACCCATTTCAGAAATTACTGGGTCAGCTCAGAAAATCCTGAAAAGTAATTTAGGTATTTCTATCACATTTCCTGGATAAAAAGTGATCTATCAAATGTTCTACTTAGTGATTCAGTGTGAAAACTCTGAATGTGACAGTCTTTTGATAATTTTCATCAAAAAAGTATTCATACCGTTTTGCAAAAACTATATATATTAATGCTGATACAATATTTCAGATTCTGTAGCAATATATTCAATGCTTCCTTAATAACTGGAAAATAACAATGCATTAAAAGCATTAATGCTCCCTAAAGCATTAAAATTTTGCCCAAATATTCCGTGGTTGAAAGTGTTTGCATTATTATCATAAGCAACAGCTTGGTAATGCGAAGAATGCCAACAGCCCAACCTACAATTAGGTTTTGTTTGTTTTATTTGGGTTTGCTTAGTTAGAAATCTGCATAAGATTGGAATACTGAAAATGAAGAAGCACAATAATTCAATAGATTAAAGAGTGACAAAAAATAAATCAGAAATTTTGAGCAGAGGGATAGTAGCAGTGTTCTTCAGATGTTTGGTGTAACTAATCTCCCCTCAATAATAACTGGTGATTGATTTTTAGTAGTTGTTCAAACATTTATGAATTTGGTTAAAAATTAAAAGATACAACTATTAATCAGTTTTAAATAAAAAAGAACAAACTAATTCAACAGAAAGTAAAACTAAAATTAAACAGACAAGTTAATTCTATAACTCTCATATAATGACTTAGCTTTGCTGATTGCCAAATGTGTTGTTGATCATATTGTTAAGTTGTGTCAGATTGTTAAGTTGTGTCATATTGTTAAGTTGTGTCATATTGTTAAGTTGTGTCAGATTGTTAAGTTGTGTCAGATTGTTAAGTTGTGTCATATTGTTAAGTTGTGTCATATTGTTAAGTTGTGTCAGATTGTTAAGTTGTGTCACATTGTTAAGTTGTGTCAGATTGTTAAGTTGTGTCATATTGTTAAGTTGTGTCAGATTGTTAAGTTGGATCATATTGTTAAGTTGTGTCAGATTGTTAAGTTATGTCCTATTGTTAAGTTGTGTCAGATTGTTAAGTTGTGTCATATTGTTAAGTTGTGTCAGATTGTTAAGTTGTGTCATATTGTTAAGTTGTGTCATATTGTTAAGTTGTGTCAGATTGTTAAGTTGTGTCATATTGTTAAGTTGTGTCAGATTGTTAAGTTGCGTCATATTGTTAAGTTGTGTCATATTGTTAAGTTGTGTCAGATTGTTAAGTTGTGTCAGATTGTTAAGTTGTAGCCATGCATATATTCTTTAAACACTCACAAGGAGACTTATAAAGCACAGGTCATTTTATTCAACATATTTTATTTTATCAGATGGAGTATCATTGATCGTAAGAACTACAAAGTTTTAGCCTAAACAAACGAAACTTTTAAAAATAAATTGCAGTCAAGTTTCTGGTTCAATTTACTGGAAAGTTCCAGCTGCATCGTAGCAACAATCGCAAAATGTCACAATTTTTCTTGCAGAAAAAATATTGTTTGAGAGCTTTCAGACGTAACCTTGACTATAAAGTTTAATTTTTTCTGCTTGCACTTCATAAAGACTTATTTACATTCACTCTTGGCCAACCATCTTTGTCACGCTGGAGACTTTAGTAACCGTATAAGGAGATCAATTGAAAAGCTTCCTACTTAAATCATGCAGATACCATTCCTTTTGTATATGAAGTGAACAGCAATGTAAGGTCTGTACCATCAGACTGCTTCAGGCTTTTCATCAGTTTCAACAAACCCTTGTATATCCTGTTGTTGAAAGCCGAATCACCTTTTACTGCTGTGGAGCCATGTAATTAAGCTTCTTCATTGTTTTTTAAACGTAAAGATTGCGTCAATCCATGATAGAACAATTGTGTCGTCTATTTTTCTTGAATGAAATAGTGAATCTTAGAACATGTGAACCGGTCAAAGGAGGACGAGATCAGCAACATAGGAAGACGCTTTGGTTCTGAATTGCCATGATGACTTTCACTCTTTTGGAGTAATGATGTTGATATCTACTTGTTGCCTCATGAAACTACTATTATGTGATGCAATATCTATATATGTAAAATATGCAAGGTATTTATTAGGCAGTTTAAAAATGCAAACTAAAAAAAATCGGAGTAGAATGAAATAAAGATGTAATCTTATTGAGAATCGCTGATCATGACTAAGTATTTCAGAAATTAAAGTTAGTAACTATAGTTCCCAAAATAATAACACTTTAAAATTCTACAGCTTCTAATTTCATGTTGCTGAAAGTAAGTCAACTAAACAGCAACCATGTTTACATAAATTACAAAAAAGCATCAGAAGGCTTGGCTATCACTGATCACTATTAATCATAGATATTTGGCAAAGTTAGTAATTGATAAGGAATGAACAGATTGGTGAATACTGAAATGTATATTAAAAAAAGGTTCAAGGGCTAAAAATCCTGGCATAATCTATTTGAGGTATTTAAATTTGATGAATTCATACAGCATGTACAATTGAAGCATTGAGGTTCGAGTGTCAAAAAAAGTTTTCTAAGGATTTAACAAAAAAGCTGTAGCAGTTTCACCCATTTTAAAAGTTTTTGTCCAAAAGTTTAAAAAATCAGTTAACGAAAGAGGTACATTTTATTTTTCATAAAGTTAGTGGGGTATTGTCAGTCATCCCCATAGGTTCTTGATGTCGTTTATGTAGTCCTCATTTTTTATGTTCCCGATTCTATATGTAATTATGATTATTAATCATTAAGCTCTGTCACAGATTCTGAGTGCTGTATATAGTATCATAAACAATGTAATAGCATGACAATAACTATTGCGCAATACGCTGATGAGTCATGATCATAAATTTAGAAGCATTGTTCGTTCTATTACTAGATTTTTCCTGAATGGATTTTCTGGAAGTTTCTAGAATAATTGTAAGGAGGTATAAATAGCTTGACTGCAGCAGTTCATGAGGAGGAAGAATTCAGTTTACAGCGTGCATGGCTACAAGTCAGCAATAAAGGATTATATCATACTCTCACAGCAATCTCCTGCATATTATTACTTATACATAGTTAGCCGCAATATTACACCCGGACGTCTTAACTCTTAGCCTTGTGCAGACGTCAGGATACAATCACAACACCAGATATCTCGAACCTGTCACATTGCATCACCACTTTGTGACAAGCTCAAAGGGTATGAATCTTGATGATTTAATCTACAGCTTGGAAATTTTGACAAGCGTTTCAGAAGAATATTGTTGGGGTAAATTTGTATGCATTGGTTCTGGAGACAATAATAATCTGTTATATTGTTTTTTAACTTTTCTTTAAATTCTTTCTTTGACTTTGATTCAAATATATAAAAATATTCCATTTTTAAATATCCAATCCAATAACTGTTTGAACTCCCGACTCATATATTCAGAGCTGTCTTCGAAATGCTGCTTTCAACTGATTCGCATTGATTTTTTACTCTGAAGCTGTTGACCCCAGAAAAAATGATACATGTGCTAGCCAAGGCAAAACATATTTCTATTAAACTTAAAATGTGGACTTCAAAAAAATGTAAACAAAATTATTTGGATAAATTGCGTTAAAATTATATTAGGCTTTCCCATAGTTTTTCTGAGACAAAAACAAAGTTGATTAGCAAAAAACGTAACATTGATGCAAATACGCTTGCTGACTGTAAAGATAGTATTATGATGAGTAAAAATATCATGATGAGATAACTATTGAAATAGTTCAGCAATTTGGTTTGGTTACGGACATGCCTACCTTAAAATTCTGTGCCAAATATTATTAACAAAAAAAAGTTTATGAACTTGGTACACACTCACATACACAGGAACCTTAGCAAGTTTCAAGTGTAAAAAATGAAAACTTAAAATATTTAGAATTATTTTTGATAGTTTTAAATTTGGAAATCTATTTCACTCCCAATAGGAGTATTTTTCATGTTTAGTTTATTATTTGGCATGTTTGGTAATTAGACTTTCAAAAGTCTCTCATAATTTTACAAACTACATGAGTTACGACTCTTAACTGAGAACTACAAAATTCAACAATATTTCCATGAAAATTTTAATAGCAACTCTTTCATTCACTTTTGTTGTTATTATTCTGTTAACGATTATTTATTGACGAATATTTTTCATTAGCTCAATGACATGCACAGGCTCATTTTCAAAATGCTTATTTGTTGCTGTTATTACTACCTCACTATCTTACTACTGTTTATTTTATTTAAAGTTTTAGAGAAGCACTCATATATCCAGACTAGCCGTGCTACCCGGCAATGCACGGCTAATAAAAAAGTAGTGTGACAGAAAATCGATTTGTATTCAACGTATAACCACATTTGGCATTTTAAGTTTCAAACTACATATTATGAGAAAAGTGTTTTTTTGTAATTGAAATAAGTTAGGAAAAAATAAAAACAATTGTAAAACTTTGTCAGACAATTTTTAAACTTCATACCATGACGAAAATGTTTGGAGCAGGCCAAATTAATTAAAAAGTAAAGCAACTATAAAAAGGTTTAGATGTAAATGTGAAATAATTAGCAAGTAATAGTTAAATTGTGTCGGTTTTGCTACGATTACAATAAAATATGATTTGGTAAAGATACAATTATTACAAACTGAGAAAACAAATAAAATTTCCTCAAAATGTAGAATTAATAATAACAATTCTTGCATAGAAGTGTCTGTGTGTAAAACAGGTTACTGTTTCCCAGAAGCTATTCAACAAAACTTTGAATACAACGATACTGGTAACTTTCAATACAGGTACAAATGTAAAAATGAGATATCGGACTAATTTTGGCCTGACCGAAAGGAGAAATAGTATCGAGGCTCTTCCCATAGAGACATCATAATTGTCCGTGTAAGAAGAATTCGGTTTGACTCAAGATATAGCAATTGAATTTTATGAATTAAATATTCAGTGTGTGCTATAGCTATAGCCGGAATAACATACAGATTTACATACTCTGATAATGATGTCCATGTATATAGGTTAACTCTCTTTGTACAGAGAATAATAATTTAGATTATTATCCACATTGTTGAAAAAGTGACCCGTGCACTGATGTTGTTAATAGTCTGATTTCAGACTGTTAACTACAATGGGTGGAGAGGCTTGCTTAATTTTTTGGGACTTCAGCTATGCTTTTGGTGATTTAAATTACAAATTGTTATTTGACAAACAAAAATTTGCTTGTGTTTGTAATACATAAATTTTTACAAATTTCACAAAAAGTTTCGAAAAACTTTTTCTGGTAAAAACCAATCGTTGATGTAAAAGTAGACAGGGATGTTCCACAACAATCTCTCGTCGCTTCAGTTTGTGTATGATTTCGACGATATTAACAATCTTCTCAGACTTGCTTCCCAAACCTTTGCATACATTTATTATACAGTCATTGTCATTAGTCATAAATATTTGTAAATAACTGAGTCAAATTGAAATCAAAATTGTTTGCATTTTAAATTGGCAATTGATGCGTTTAAATTATATCACAATCAATTTGGAAAAACTGGATTTATTTCTTTATGATAGTCAGGTAAAAAACTTCAATACTGCTTTTTGTAACGTTAACACCTAATTTACATTTTGTGAATATGGGACAAAGTTGCTAGAGTTTTTTTAATATCAGCCTTCTTAAACTAAAAATATTTGCACTATTTGCAATTGGGGCACTAAGTCAAAAATTCTGCTTCAACTTTGCAAAACTCAAAATCTTTAGCAGATCTTTCTCCTCCTTTTTATTTGCAATTTGTTTTTTTGAATCTGTAGTCATGCCATTGATTTTAGAACAGCCAATTGAATTTTTATCTAGTCTCCCCCACAGCAATACCTGTGCATTTATGTTCTCTTTCATACTACTTGGATTTTGGTTAAGGGTTTCCCTATTACCACCATTAGACATTTAGAAAAATTGATTATTCACTAATTATAAAATATTTTCTTAAAATATTGGTAAAAATAGTATCCAAAATAGTAATGAAGTAAATAAGGTTATGAAGAAGGCAAAAGTTTTAAAATAGGGAAGTCAAGAGAGATTTGACAGATTTGTCTTGGATTTGTTAATGGGTCAAATTTCTGACTTATTTGATCCATCAACTGCTTTTGTTGAAGAAAAAAGACAAATGCGACCAAGCAATCACAAAAGTGTATAAATACGCAACTGTAAAGTTTTCCCAGGTTGTGCAGGTCATTATAAAATCAAACTAAAATAATTGGATACTATATCTTTAAAAAGTTTGTTGTGGTAAATTTAGGTTGAGAAAACTCTCTAATAAAAACAGCTGATAGATGTGCAACAAAATATTACAAAATCTACAAAGACAAATTTAAGTAAACATCAAAGCATGATATGATTTTGGCATTATCTTTAAACATAAAAATACCATCACAAACATCATGAAATCTATAAGAGTGTTTTTAAGTTCTCTTCCCATACTGTATTAATACACTCGCATTAGTATAGAAGAATACGCTTGTACTAGAGTGACCAGTAAACTTTAATGTTACATAACATTCGGTCTTCAGCACAAGCAATCGACCGCTCATGTTAGTATTTTTCAGCCATTTATTAACGGAGCTTAGAGCAACCATTGTAGACTTTTCCAATATTTTCATTTCCGCTATGACAACTTTACTTCACTTCTACATTTACTCGTCCATAAGATTTCTTTATCACGATTACTCTTACAATACTGACTACCTAAACAGATCCTTTCTAGAGAAAACAGAGAACGTGTTCCTGGTATTATCAGGCAGCATTTTACTTTTAAAAATATTAAAATGCAATTTAAAAGCCAAAAAGATACCCAGTAGGTCTTGGCAACTCTCAGCAAAAATCAAAGTCAATGGTGGAGTTTTGTTCATCGGATGTCATCATCAGATACGGAGGACAGAGCGTAGTTATTTTATTACATGACCAACCATTTCAATGTGAACTATTTTGTTCTTAACCTATGCATGTTTGAAATCACTAAGAAAAAAATTGATTTGCCAGCTATAAGGTTTGATTTAAATTATTGAATTTTTATTTTAATAATAGCAAGGTAAAACGAAATGATTAAATTTAATTATGTACAATATCTGTAGTAAAAGTAGGTTCTCCTCTTTGAGCAAAATCATTTTTAGATCAAACATTACTTATAACACAGCTCAGTTACTTTGATGTGATACTATAATTTTCTGAAATATTGCAAACATGTGAAAGAGTATAACATGCATTTTATTTTGAACTGTTAACTTTTCCTTTTTGTCATTGACTCAACAGTGTAATACAAAGCAAACAAACACATATGTTAACATTGTAGTAAGATACATTTCAAAAGTAATGTGTTTTTATCTTAAATCTAGAGTTGGTGCATTTATAACAATTGTGTATTAAATTTGTTTGTTATTACATTGTATTACTAGCTCTGAAAGTCTTCAGTGAAAATCAACTGTTGGTCTGATTAACGTTGTAGTACTTTATTAATCCTAACATATCGCGCTGTCAAGTAAATTAGTAGAACATACATTGACAGAATACTTAAATTTATTTGAGTTCTAAAACTTGAAATAACTAGAAATAATTTTTACTCTACCAAAAAACTGCTTATTCTAAAGCTAATTTGTGCAATTATAATCTAATTGAGAAAACTGACGAGCAGCAGCTTACAAATTCTTGACTATTTCCAACTATGCATAATGTTCGTTCATTACGGGTTTTTCAAAGCTGACAATCTTTATTTTACTTAGCCGACGAAAATGTCCTTCTACTCAAATATTTGGTTCGTCAATCAAAATAGAGTCCTCATACAATCAGAATATTTGCTAGCCTCTAAATTAATCACCTTGCTAGGGGATGGAAATCCTGTCAATTGTAGATATTGCTAATGATAAGATGTATTCAGAGTCAGACCCTTTGCATTGGGTTAGCAAGTGCTTTAGTAGCTATTTGTTAATGTGAAAAACATCAGCGATTAAGCTAAGCATAGCTAGCAAAACAGTCAAAGCTCATGTTTGACCTCATAAATAAAGTCCTCCCAATAGATTACTTCTCCAAAATTATTTCGGCCAATTTTGTGTTTTTTGGCCGGTCTCTGTTTTCTGCATCTAGGCAGTCTTTTAACCCATGCATACATGTATACAATTGAATCTTTTCACACAAGCCCTTGAAATTATTTAAATGAACCAGTCTACTCTGACCCTTATCTTTCTACTCAGGGCTGTGTTATTACAGCCTCACCTTGCCAATCCTGTAAGACTTTCAGGGCAGTGTATATTGTGTTTGGTTACTAATTTAATACTATCAGTAAACAGCTTATGCTAGTTTTTGGTTTATTACCAACAATACTGAGAGAGATCCATTTTAAAATCGCCCACTTTCAATATTTCATTTCATTTTATTTCATTGTCTTGTGTAATTTTTGACTATGAATTTTTTTCTTCAATTTTACTTTTGTCATGTTTAACTTTTTACCCTGCTTGATTTGAAACATACTCCCTTTCCTTTATGTATACATTCTCCTATTTATTTTAATTTAGTAAATTGCATGACGAAACATTTGAAATATGAACTATCGTGTCTCTAACCTTAACAAGTTTACAATAGGCGTGATGAAGTCTGATCATCTTTAAGCTCTCTTTCAGCCATATTAGTTTGTATACCACTTATCTACTGACTGCTGATGTTTTGTTACGCTTGTTTTCACTTTTCATTCATTGCATCTCTTCTGGCTTGGGCTTGTTTTTTATTAAATGCTATAAAATTTTCTTTATTCATAATTCATTTGATTAATACTATAATTATTATATGCAAATCTATTATATTTGCTCATCTGATTCTTCATTCTTCGCAATTGATTTCCGTTTTTATCGCACCAAGTTAGTCTTTTAATCACTGTTAGCTGATTCCACCTCATCTTTGTCGTTTTCTGGTTGACTCTTTTTGCTGCTTTCTGTGAACATCAATTTTAATCATATATACTAACAGTGATGCGTTTCTTATGTATAGTTTTAGGAACTTGCTACAACAAAAATTTCAATTGCTTATGAACAGTGAAAATTGCAAAATTGCTGTTTGCACTGAAGATCCCTGACCTTTACTTAAAAAATATAAAAAACCTTTGCACTCATCGTACCATAATTTGTGTCTACGTAGTGAAGAGCTTGACACTTCACAGACTGACACATTGTCTAGTATCTTGGCGGTCTAGTGTCCATGAGGACTCAACAGAGGTGCTGAGAAATCAATGATAGCAAGTGTCTGCTTATAGTTATTCTCAAACATTACGAGGCGGTTGCATAGTGTGGTAGCAATGTGTCTGTTTATTACACCTCATGTTGCGAGTTTAAGTTTTGCTTTTGACAACCTTTCATCTCAAACCTAAGCCATAGATAAAGATTTTTACACAATTAACGAAAAAACAGACTCGCCATTGTATTGAAACATATATATACGTTTTTGCAAAATAATTTGCACCACACGCATATGAAAAATTGGTTACTGAAACTAATTTATATGTAGCTAAATAAAGGTGCCCAATAGAAGTTCTTTCACGTTTTCAAAACTTTTTCTAATCTGTAGACCATTAAATATGTTATAAGAATAGACCATGCAATAATTTAATAATACTTACTTTGATATAACTAACTCTGCTAAAATACACTATGTTGTTGTATTGTATAATATAAAATAGTGAAACATAAATATAGTATGATTAAATTTGATTTAATACAATGAAGTGTATAAGATATATTAATTTCTTGTAATACAATATAAATGATATAAATTTCAATGTTACAAGATGCATTAGCTATATATTATTATATATATTAAAATATATGTTAGTATATATAATTAATGTATATGTTAAATATATATTTGGAATTTTATATAATTGAGAAAGCGAGTGTTTCTAGAGTAACCCTATATTTTGAGTTATCCTATCATACACATGGCATATTTTATCTTTAGGTTTATGGGTTTTGTCTCACAAACAAAAACAGACAGTCCAATTATTTCAAAGTTCATTAAGAAAGATCTATCAACATTCAAGCTACTAACAAATGAATTTAGTACAAAGGAAACAGAACTTATCTGTACTTAACTTGTGATACAATTCATCCACTTTGATAAACAGTTACTCAAAACCAAGATTGCCTTGTATGAGATTTTGTATCATGCTGCAGTGAAACAGTGAGAGTTTAGATGATGGGTTTTAACTTTAAAATATAAAAGATGTGTCAATTTGAACTGACTAATTGAATTCTTCTCTCAGCTTCTTTAATACATTCTGTCACAAAAAGGGGATCTTTAACATAACAGATTTTGGTAGATTTATTCATTCTATAGACAGTTAGGTCAAAGCAATTTTGCTTTTCCGGTTTGACATGAGAGTCTTGGAGAGACTAATGTAGTTTGGTGATGATCGATTGCAAAACGAGCGGTTGCAGGACTTGTCTGCCTTATCTTGCTTGCCAAGAAAATCTTCAAAAAACTTTTTGTCTTTTTTTCTGTACTCTCTCTCTCTCACTGTAGATTTAGTCCGACTTTTTTAGTTTTTTGACAAAAAAACTCGCAATAAATTTTAGGCCAGGATGTTTGCCATTTTCTTTCTGTAGTCAAGGGCTAGTTTATTCTATGAGGTTGACCCCCGTTTCAGACAATGCTTCATAAGCTCTAACAATTCTAATAAGTGAATAAGTTATGATGGTTATGTAACTTTCCTAATCACAAAAATCATCTATCCAATCTTCTACAAAGTGACTTACTGTGAATATTTTGTGTGTGAAGGTTCTTCTATTATTCACTCTACAACAATAGTTATATTATTTTATGAATACTCGATATTTATGCTATTACAACATTTAAAAATTTTAATAATATATGTACCACTTCTATAGGTGCTTGAAAAGTAAAACTTAGCTCTGCAAATCATTAACATTTAGCTTAACTTGTCTTTGGTTGAAATGGTTTTAACAATATCTAAAGCAAAAGCTTTATAATGCATGGAATGCAAGCAACAAAACAAGCAGTTAGGTCATGTTTGATTTTACATGCACACGTGATTCTTTATTTAGAAAGCTGTGTAATATTTAAATCCTAAAAATGAAGAAACAGTTTATAAAAAGGGTGAAAAGTGTCAAACGACAATCAGACAATCTGAGCATTGAGGTTTAGACTTTAGACAGTTGGGTAATCAACCAATGCTCAAAAATATATGCTGATTACATTTTTTTATTATTAAAACACTCACAAATTTTGCTGAAAGGTCAAAGTGTAAAGTCTATTAAGCAGCTTTTAATAAATTGGAACTAAAAAACTCAACAAGGTAAAAATAAAATTAAGCACAATTAATGTTTCATTTAATGCTTTGCAAAGTGTTAAATGTGTTGTTGATCCTATTGATAAGTTAGGTCAAATTATTAAATTGTAGTCAAAGATTTAGCAAACCCTCGCAAGGAGAATCTTAAAACAGAACTCAATTTTGTCCAACTGATTTTATTTTATAAGGTGAAATATAATTGATCATGTAAGCTTCGAAGTTTTAGTCTTAACATGCGAAGCTTTTAATAAATATTGCAGTCAAGGTTTTGGTTCAGTTTGCTGTGGAAACTCCAGCAGCGTCGTTGCAGCAATCACAAAATGTCCTAATCTATCTTGCAGAATAAGAATTAATTGAGAACCTTCAGATGTAGGCTTGATTATGAAATTTTAGTTGGTTTTTTCTGCTTGTACTTGACAAAAAAATTTATTCGCATGCATTCTTTGCCATCCATCTTTGTTACGCCAGAGATTTCAGTGTCATTGACTGGAGATTACTTGACATTTTTCCTACATAAATCATGCTGATATCATTCCTTTTCTGTGAAATAAAGAGTAATGTAGGCTCTATACCATCAGACTGCTTCAGGATTTTCACCAGTTTCAACAAACCCTATAATACATCATGCAATTGATGGGCGCATTAAAACTTTCTGCTATGGAGCCAAGTAAGTACTCTTCCACACTGTTTTTCAAGAAAAAACTGGTTTTCAAGTTTCCCACATAAATCATGCTGATATCATTTTTTTTCTGTGAAATGAAGAGTAATGTAGGCTCTATAGTACCAGTGATTTTCAACCACTGTGTCGCGGCACATTAGTGTGCCGTGAGTGATCCTCAGGCGTGCCGTGAGAAATTAGCCAATGTCACTTTTTAAGTACAGGTTCCTCAGGCTCTGAGGCAACTTATGCGGTAGGAGTGTTGTATTTGAATGCCAAGGCTTCGATGTAGTAGGCTAAATCTCCAGGTACCATAATCTGGGTGCCTCTATTCACATGTTTGATGCATAGTCAATGCATTTAATATTGGCCCACAAAACTCAAAGTCCATCGAAAGCAGAATAGTCGTTTAGTGCAATATGCTTAGTTAGGCACCTATAATTATATAGGCACGCAAATATAGGTGGCCTTCGAATGAAGGATGGCGCTCCATTTTTTAACCCTTCCGCTATAGTGGCGTTGAATAGAGATGACCTTCAAATAAAAGTGGCCTTCAAATACAGGTTTTGCGATAATATTCATTGTGTGGCACACGGAGCTGAATGACTGATGTACCTGAGAGATCGTGGTGACAGCCATGGAGAAGTTTTTGAAAAGGACAACTGCATACTCTGAGTTGGTCTCTGTACAAAACTCTGACCCGGATGAAGGCCCAAGTATGGTTGGTGGGAAAAAGAAAGCAAAGACGGTGAGCTCAACGCAATATAGTGAAAGCTATCTTTCGTATGGATTTACTTTCAACGGGGTTGAGATGACACCTACTCCATTATGCCTGGTGTGTAGCGAGAAGCTATCTAACAGCGCCATGGTGCCGAGCAAGCTTAAACGCCATCTCCAAACGAAACACCCGTCGCTTCAAAACAAGCCTACAGACTATTTTGTTTGCTTGCGTGTAAATACAGAGAAAAAGGCAACCTTTATGAGAAAAACTACAAAGGTAAATGAGAAAACAATAAAAAGCTAGTTACCAAGTAGCCGAACTCGTAGCTAAATCAAAAAAGCCACACACTGTGGCAGAGACATTAATACTACCTGCCAGTATAGCCATTTTCGACGATATGCTCGGCCCCGACGCAGTTAAAGACATAGCTAAAGTGCTGCTCTCTGATAACACAATTGCCAGACATATTGATGACATGTCTACAGACATAGAAAGCCATGTTTTGGAAAAGATACGCATCAGTAGAAAATTTGTGTTGCAATTTGATGAGTCTACAGATATTAGTGGGCATTCTCAGCTCCTGGCTAATCCGCGTTTTGTGGATAAAATGACATTAAAGAAAACTTCCTATTTTGCAAGACACTGCCAGAAAAAACAACTAGAGAAGAAATTTTTCGGTTCACATCGCAATATCTGAACCATGGAGGACTTACATGGGACAACTGCACAAGCGTTTGCACAGATGGAGCTGCAGCCATGGTCGGGTGCACCAAAGGCCTTGTGAGCAGAGCAAAAGAGAAAAACCCTGACCTGATTGTTACGCACTGTTTTTTGCATCGTGAGGCCCTCGTTGCTAAAACTTTACCAGCGGAACTGGTTCCTGTGTTGGATGATGTGGTGCGCATAGTGAATTTTGTAAAAACACGACCTTTGAAAAGCCGTATATTTGCATCTCTGTGTGAGGAAATGGGAGCGGAGCATAAGGCCTTATTGCTCCATACAGAGGTCTGATGGTGGTCGCGTGGTAAGGTGCTTGCCCGTGTGTATGAGCTGCGAGAAGAACTTAAAATGCTTCTGACAACTGAAAGGTTAAATTACTCAAAATTGTTTTCAAGTGATGAGTGGTGCTCAAAGCTGGCATACCTGGCTGATATATTTCATCATCTGAATGAACTGAACACAAGGATGCAGGGCCGAAATGAAAACTTGCTTAAAGCACAGATAAAGTAAAGGGATTCCATTTAAAGGTCCACTTCTGACAACAACATGTGCTACGTGCCAACCTGGCAATGTTTCCACTCACAGAGAAAAGTCCAAGTTCCACTGATGCCCTGTGTGAGGTAATATGTAAAAATTTGAAAATTCTCGAGCAGAAGTTGTCATTTTATTTTTCTTCAGCCACCATTGAATGCTTTGACTGGGTTAGGGACCCAAACAGCTCAGCATCAGTTGTTGGAGAGGACATGACTTTACAAGTGCAAGAGCAACTAATTGAACTGAAACAGGATCGGGGTTTAAAACTAAGAATCGCTGATCTTCCTTTCGAACAGTTTTTGGTTGACTGCTGCCATGGAGTTCCCCATTCTGGACAACAAAGCTGTTTTCACATTGCTCCCATTTTCCACCACACATCTGTGTGAGCTGAGACATTCAAGTCTAACTGCTACAAAAACTAAAAACAGAGAGAAACTGAGAGCTGTTGAAGAAGAGCTTCGTGTGTGTTTTTCTCCTATTCCTGCCAGGATATCGGCTTTGTTTTTATCTAAACATGCCCAGGTTTCACACTGACTGAGTATAAATAAATTGTTGAATTATATTGTGATAAAATATACTGATGAGAGTGTCATTTTACAACATTTTTGGTTAGTGGTGTGGCGCAAAGTTTTTCCAATGTAAAAATGTGCCTTGACTCACAAAAGGTTGAAAAACACTGCTCTATACCATCAGACTGCTTCAGGATTTTCACCAGTTTCAACAAACCCTAATACATCATGCAGTTGACGGGCGCATTAAAACTTTCTGTTATGAAGCCAAGTAAGTACGCTTCTACATTGTTTTTCAAGGAAAATTAAAGATTAAAAGCTAGATATCGTAATTGTGTCAAACCAGGATTAAATGATTGTGTCTTTCATCGTTCTAGCATGAATTAGTGAATTTTAGAAGATGTGAACCAAAAATAGAAGATAAGATTGGCCACGTGAGAAGACACTTTGGTTCTGAGCCGTCATGATGACTCTCACTCTTTTGGAGTAATGATGTTGATATCTACTTGTTGCCTCATAAACCAATTATTATGTGATGAAATAGCTCTATGCATGTATGTTAGATATGCAAAGTATTTATTAGGCACTTGAAACTTGCAAAAAAAATTTGAAAACAAATTCATAGTATGATAACTTACGGACGTCGCCTGATTGAGAGTCGTTGACCATGACTAAGTATTTTGGATGTGTTTGTGGCTACAGTTCCTAAAAGAGTAAAACATTAAGATTGCTATTTCTCAACCAGTCGGCAACCATGTTAAAATAAATTACAACAAACATTAGAAGGCTGGGCTATTGCTGATCATCATTACTCAGAGATGTTTGGCCAAGTCAGCGCCAAACTGATATGTAAAAACACACTGATGAACTGCGTATTAAAAAGGTTCAAGCTCTATAAACCTACAGCTGAGCTGAAGTGTTTAAATTTACTACATTCATACATCATTTACATCTGAAGCATTTATTTTCAAATGTAAAAAATTGTTCATCTGAAATTAAATTTTAAAAAGGTGGTGGATTTTTACCACTTTTTAAAGATTCTTGTCTATGTTTAAAAAGTCAAGCGCCGAATGAGGTAGAATGTATGTCGAATCAAGTTAGTGGGATGCTGTCAGAAATTACCATAAATCATTGTTGGTCAATATGTAGTCATTAGTTATGGCTATTAATAATTAAACTCATTAGCTATGGATCCTACAGCTTAGACATCTGTATGAATGAATCGACAGCATAGAAATTCTGAAAAGGAGTTTAGAAGATTTTTTCATTAATAATTCTAATTCATTGGTGGTTGGAAATTTGCTATATTCTGTTACATTGTTGGTTAACTTTGTTTCCAAATTTTTATTTAGCTAGGCTTCAGAAATACAAAAATATCTAAATTCTAAATACATGTAGTGGTTTGACAGACAAATGTTTGACCCATAAACTTGGAGTTGTCCTCCAAATGCTGCTTTCAACTAAGTTGTAGTCTTTTGGTTACTTTCAAAGTTGTTTACATCAGAAAAATGGTGTACGTGCTAGTAAAGGTAAACATTTTCTTTCATTGAATAATCTCCTAATCTTATTGATTAAAAAAGGTTGACGAATTTGGTAAAATTTCACAGACACAAAAACTTTTGTAAGGCTCAAGTGTATAACAAATAAGAACTGAAAATACTTAAAGACTTACTTGATGGCTTTAAAATTGAAAATCTCTTTTGCATCTAGTTTGGGTTATTTTCATTTTTATTTTAAACAGCATGTAATCCTTATTTGTAGTGAAAAACATATTTGTTGACCACCATTCAGATTTTTTTTTCAATGTGTAATAGAATGCATGAGTTGATTTTCTGGATTAACGACTAAAAACCTGGACAATATTTCACAAAAATGTTAAAAATAACTCAATTCAGTTTCTTTATTATTACTTTTTTGAGAATATTGATTATTTTTATGCAAATGGAAAATTGTTGCCAATAAATTTTATCAACAACTATTTTCTGTTAGCTTAATGACATGATCAGGCGACTGGCTTCCTTACAGTGTTTATTTGTTGCTTCTTATACTGCCTCACCATTTTACTACCAGAACTTCACTACTCCCTATTTTGTACACAGTTTTGAGAAGCAGTTATATATCAAGATTTACTTTCATAAGTCAAATAAAAACAATTTAAACTCTTATTATCAGTGCTCTAAAGCGTCACTCCTGCCGCTAACAATATGAGTTCAGACTGTTTACTACAAAGGGTGGAGAGGCTTGATTAATTTATTTTTGGGCTTGAGGAAGAAGTCTCTTATGTTGGTTTAAATCATGAAATTATAATGGAGAAACCAAATTTTTTTTGTGTTAGATGTAAATACATTTACAGCCTACTAGTTTTACAAAAATTTTCCAAATAATGTTTTTAGTGACAACAAGTTGCAGACGTAAACAAAGTTGGCAATGTTCACAAAGATCTTACTGTCTCAATATTATTTTTTATTTCTGTCAATAATCTATTTAGACTCACTTCATTAATCTTTGCATGTGTTTGTTACTAAGTTGTTGCGCTTACCCACAAAGATTCAAACATTATAGAAGTAAATTGAAATCACCTTGTAGTTATAAGCAAATCAAATTGGCAATTGGTGCTTTTAAATTATATGACAAAAAATTAGAAGTATTTCTTTGTAACGGAATTATAAAAAGCTTTCATATTGCTTTTTCTTAACTTTAACACTTAGTCTTCCACTTCTGAACATGTGAAAAGGTTGTGGAAGTGTTTCCAACAAACTAACACCGTTAGCTGAAAATTGTTGGCACTACTTTTAATAGGGTCACTTGGTCATTGATTGCACTCAAGCTTTGCAAGCCATAAATTAATTCAAAATCGTGAACAGCTTTGCATTACCAGTTTTTATCAACAATATTGAATATTTCACATGCATATACATTTGTCATATGTGCTGCTATATGTAATATATGTTGCTAGCAACTTATTTTTATAGCATAGAATAAGCATTTTGACTCCAGTCGGCCTTAAAGTTCAAAGTAAATTATCTTAATCCAACTAAGGCCATTTTTAATTCTGTGCAATTAAAATCTACCTATGGTGAATTTTACATGTTTTACCAAGACAATTACAATTTACCAACTCAGTTTAAGATGTGCGGACTTGGAAACTAGCATACAACTATAACAATTATTTTGAATATGTTTTTATTTACATTAGTTCTTCAAAGCTCATGTTCTTATATTGTTGTTTTTAATGTACATCTTTTAACAGAGAAAACCAATTCAAATGCGGTTTACCAGCTTGATACTGTTTGCTGTAGCAAAGCTAGGCAGAAAATATTTTAACAAACAAAAACAAAGGAACTGCTTACCATTAAATGAAAAACAATGAAATTAAATGTAAATACCTAAATGTACAACCTAAAAAGATAATTTTGAGTCAATATGCATTCGATAATTTTTTTTAGTCTGAAGAAAGAAAGTTCTACCTCTGCTCAAGGCATCCACCAGAGTTTTAACAAATTTCTATTTATAAACTTGTCACACTCACTTCGAGATGTTTAACATTATTGATGGCCTTCTTTCCTCCAACAATCATGTGAGGATTGCTGACTGTATCTACGTAGGCAAGCCACATTTAGTGGGTAGGTGTACTCAATACTCTAATAGCTCATAAAATCACAGTTGATCTTTAGAGTCTCCTCTTCAAAATCTTTTGAATGGGGTTGATTGGAACACTTTGGTTTACCAGATAAAAGTTGTAGATTTGGCTAATAAAAAATTTCTAAGCAAAATAAAAAAAACTTGTTGAATAAAATGGTTCTACAAAGAAAGCAACTATTTGTAAGCCCAAAAGCTTTTAAATCTTTTGGATGTCTACAAAGTTTCAAGTAGAAACACACAAGGGACAGATATTTTGTTAAATGCAAAGATAACCTTTTCAGCGCTACTTTAGAAAAAAGGACGAGATTGAAGCTAAAAATAGAGTTTCATCTTTTTAAAATGCAGAAGAGCAAAAACTGATTGTTATTGTAATGAATATCAATAATTATTCACCTAACTAAGATTAGTAAGTAATGTTTGGGACAAAGCGAAGGTAAAGCTCAACAAAGTACACAGTTTTTAAACTCTAACAAAGCAAGGAATTAACCAATGACAAACAAGAAGCTACATAGTTTACCACTTATTTTATGGAAATAGGTTCCAGGCTTGTGCAAGCTTTTTGTAACATGAATATAAAGCATCTATCTTCAGAGAAAAACGTGTTTATAAAATTTACTTTTGAAACATTTCATGTGTGTACTGCTCACAAAGCTATTGCAAATTTGAATGAACACAAAGCAGAGGGCATAGATGGATTAACCGCAAAATTATCAAAATCATGAACAATTGAGTTATCAAAACCTCTGGTTTACATATTTAACATGAGAGTACAGCAATGTGTTGTTTTCACACACAAAAATGAAATAGGCTAAAGTTTCATTCGGATTTTAAAACAAAGGCAATAAAATGTTATCTAATACTTACAGACCTGTTTCTGTTCTGCTAATTTTTCAATAATATTTGAGCATTTTAAACCTGAAAAATCCAAATCTGCACTATTTAAAACATTGTCGAATCTCAAGTTGGATTTCAGATAGGAAAAATATATATAATACTACGATGTTGATTTGTTTCAGGGTTGGCATTGTATTGCAAAAACATTGGTATGTTTGTTTGGTTGTTTGTTTGCTTTATTCCATCACTAATGTATGAATATATACAAAATAAATGAAAGCTAGACAACGAGCATCCAGAGAAGGAGATGAGGCAATGTGCGCATTTACAAAAGCTAATATTTAGTGCGGACTTAGGTGGCAGATTACAGGCCAAAATTAATTAAACATTGTAAGTAGTATAAAAAGCCACTTTTCGATCTATTTACGAGGAGTTTATTACAAAGATTTTCTGATATGCTTACTAGAATGCTTACCACTAAGGATGCTTACCACTAAGAATGCTTACCACTAAGAATGCTTACCACTAAGAATGCTTACCACTAAGAATGCTTACCACTAAGGATGCTTACCACTAAGAATGCTTACCACTAAGAATGCTTACCACTAAGAATGCTTACCACTAAGAATGCTTACCACTAAGGATGCTTACCACTAAGAATGCTTACCACTAAGAATGCTTTCCACTAAGAATGCTTACCACTAAGAATGCTTACCACTAAGAATGCTTACCACTAAGAATGCTTACCACTAAGAATGCTTACCACTAAGAATGCTTACCACTAAGAATGCTTACCACTAAGGATGCTTACCACTAAGGATGCTTACCATCAAAGCACGCTTACCATCCAAGGTGCTTATTATTAAAAACGTTCACCATTAATTTATGGTACAGCAATTGTGGTTCATAGCTTAACGCTAGCCTTAAGCAAATATATCAAAACTGCAATAACTGCAATACCCCAAAGTTGTATAACTGATAAAAGCAAAAACCGCTCATCGTAATATCAAGAGAATTAATCACATACTTTCTACAGAGTTTACCGCTAACCTGAATGTTACCCTTTAAATACGCTAGGCAACTATCCCAGAATCCTCAGATCTAATTAAATGGCTACGCAAAAAGCTTAAAACTGTCAGAACAAAAAACAGGTCATCGCTGTATCAATTTGAGGTTTACATGTTACATACAAAAATAATGCTTACACATCATTTGGGTCATAATAATTATAATGGCCTCAAACGAACAATCTGGATCAGGAGCTAGTACAAGGGCCTCAAACGATCAATCTGTATTAAGAGCCATTACAATAGTCTCAAATGAGCAATATGGGTCAGGTGCTACGGCTTCGAACAATCAGGAACAATTAGGCATGTGATGCACACAATTTCTACCATCAAGGTCTGTACGCCCTCCGAACATGCGAGTTGTGCCTGTAGGAGTCATAGCTCCTTCAATTAGAATGCCTGTTGAGAGATCAACTCCACTCTACAGCTCAGCAGAGTTGCACAGATTGTTCGTCTGAGGTCATTGTAATTATTATGATCCAAATGATGTGTAAGCATTACTTTTGCTGGTAACATGTAAACCTCAAATTGATATTGCAATGACCTGTTTTTTTGTTCTGATAGTTTTAGGCTTTTTGCGTAGCCATTTAATTAGATCTGAAGATTCTGAGATAGCTACATAACATATTTCAAAGATGACATTAAGGTTAGCGGTAAACTCTGTAGAAAGTATGTGATTTATTCTTTTGGCATTACAATGAGTGGTTTTTTGTTTTCGTCAGTTATACAACTTTGGAATATTGCAGTTATTGCAGTTTTTATATATTCGTTTAAGGTTGTTATTAAGCTATGAACCACAATTACTGTACTGTAAATTAATGGTTATCCTTTTAATAATAAGGACCTTTGATGGTGAGCGCGCTTTGATCGTAAGCATTCCTAATTGTAACAATTGTTAGTAGTAAGTATTCTAGTAAACATGTTGAAAAATCCTTGTACAAAATTCCCAGTTAGCAGGTGGAAAGGTGGCTTACTATACCACTTATGTTTTCTTAATGGTATCACCATTCAAAAAAATAGAATTTTCCTTTAATATAAAATAGCTTTAATAGTTCTTTAAAATAATGTAATTTCTCTTCTTAATGTTAATAGTTAATTTGTTTTGTTAACACCATTTTGTAAGTTCTATCAAATCAGTGTTTATAAGGTTAATGTCATCATTCAAGTTTTTTTGATCAGTAAAATAAGCTGGTATCATCAGCATACAATATAGACATTAATAACTTTGTGGTGGTATAGAGACCACTGTAATAATATAATACAAATATATCTGGTAAAAATTGTCACAAATTTATAAAAATGTGTACATATTGAAAATTAGTAACAAAATAGTATATTAACTTTAGTAGTTAAAGTTACCTACACTGTTGTTGTACTGGTCTAACAATTATTTATAATCTTTGCCAGTTTTTATTAAAAATTATTTTGAGAAGTGATTTTAAACAGTTTGGTTTTTAATGATTTTAAACATTTTGCTTATTACCAATGATTCTGAAGAGCCTGCTAACAAAAAAGAGCTTTGAAGCTAGGAAATCTTTTTGCTAAGATATGTGATCGGTTATTTCCTGCTTTGCTGTTTTGTAAATTTATAGGTATAAATGAAAGCTTGCTGAGTTGGAAAGGAAAACTCACCTTCAGGCAGTAGATTCCATGTAAAAGATCAAGATTTAGAAAAGTTATTAGTATTCTGTGATACTGTCTCTGGCTATATACTCAAGTTGAATGTAAACATCGGTGAAGAGCAAAAGCAAGTCGGTGGAACTGGCAGAGGAGTCACCCACAACATAGTCAATAAACTATTGAATGGTTTGCAAAGTTTGGGTCAGTGTTTATTTATAGATTATTGTTATAATTCGCTTGAGTTAGCAACTGAACTTATAAAAAAATATTAATAATGTTTAAACTTTATCCATTTGGTGTAATAATGCTGATACCAACTCTGTGTATCGCTCGCTGCCTCAGAAAATTATGGACTGAAATACAAAGGTGTTCGGTAGATTTCCAGCATTGAAGACATTTCAAAAATTCTAGTTGAGTGAAAATATGTCACAAGTATCACATTTCCCTTTGAAAGTGAACCACTCTCAATGTACTTTTGCAAATATTGTACCTCTGCTTGTACCTTTGCTGTACCTTTGCAAATATAATCGTTTATTAAATCTGCAGATTCAAGATGAAATTTTTTCTCTGATTGAAAAAAGTTCAATCACAAAGCATAACCATCGAATCCTAAAGCCATAATTGACTGAAAATTCATACTTTGTTGTCAAATGAGCTCAAAAGTAACTAACAAATTATATTTGTCACACATTTTTGTTACTTTTAGCTAGCTAAAATAACTGAATTACAATTTGTAAAATGTAATACAACTAGAAGCAATCTTTAAGCTACCTGATGAAAATTATTTCATCATTCTATAGTAGTGTTTGTAGCTGATAGACTAAAAATCACAAAACCTTTATATGTCAAAGCATTTTAAAATTGGAAAGTCAATAAACAATACCCAACAACAATTTCATAACTGAACTTTAAAAACTTCATATTTTAAAAATTAAACAAAAGGTTTCTCATAGACTGATAATAAATTATAAATAACCTTTTATGACCCACGTGTAACACTCTGTCTCAATTTCTTGTTTTAGGTTTTACTCATTAAAAATATTTATTATATTCATTAGAAATCATTTACAAATAATAGCCTAATATGTTCCTAGTAAAAATCAAAACTCTGGAAGAATAGTTATGTTACCTAGGTAGATGAGAATATTATATAATCAAGGCCTGTAATATGACGGTCACTATAGAATTTTTAAGGTTGAAGGTGGCAAGAAAAGTCTGACTGGCAGGACTTTACTTTTCAAAATATCTAGTCATCGTAGAAATATGAATGATTCTTTAGCAACTGTGCTCAACTCTATATGCCAATAACCACTCCCTCCTGAAAACAGTTAATCATTGTTTTAGTTCATTTAATTAACTTTAAGTATTTTTCTATGAAACTCTAGCTGTTGCATTTTTTTAGCCAGCATGTTGAGCAGACTCAAGAAGTTTTTTTGTTTTTGATAAAGGTATCCTTTTCTGGGCCTTTTCTTAGGTCGGTTATGTAATATATTAATTTTTACTTCATTGGCAGTTGTGTTTGTTATATAATAACCAAAATGTTTGAGTACATCTTCTAAATAAAGAGATTCCAAACTGCGGCGTTTTATGGTGGCTGCGATTAAGTGTTCATCTTAGAGCTTTTAAGAGCTTGTATTCACATTTCCACATATTTTGAACCTACAACATAACAGAGTAAGACATTATGAATCTTTTGATATCAAATAACTGTAATTTGAATTTTGTTGCAAGTCAACCTTTAAATTATTAATTTAAAGGTTGACTTGTAACAAAATTCCCATTACAGTCATTTGATATCAAAAGAATTATCATGTCTTACTCTGTTATGTTGTAGGTTCAAAATATGTGGAAATGTGAATACAAGCTCTTAAAAGCTCTAAGATGAACAGTTAATCGCAGCCACCATAAAACGCCGCAGTTTGGAATCTCTTTATTTAGAAGATGTACTCAAACATTTTGGTTATTGTTTTGACACAGGATTTTATCACGTAAAATTAAAGGCTAATAAAAGGCTCAAAAATAAATGTTTCGTAGCGCTAGTTTATGACAAACACTTTAGGTTTTACCGAAAAGTCTGTATCAAATATAAATGCTCGCTACTTCACAGTATCGTTTCAGCCTGGTCTAATCATGTTGCCATAATCTGATCATGTGACACATTTTTATGCCAATTGGTGCAAACAACTTCTGCAGCATTTTTTTACTATCACAGGTGACCAACAGGCTCCTCATGACTATCAGAGGATGATATGCACTCCTTTGGGCTAAGTTAAAAATGAACTGAAATTTTACAGTAGGTTGTCAGATATCAGTGCTCATAGTGATAGCATTACAATGATGATGAAATGGAAGCGTAAGAACAATAGACATGGTTTTATTTAATGTGTGAAGTATATTTGTTGAAGTATTATATTATATATTATATATATATTATATTGCATTATTATTATTATGTTTACAAAAATATTTTGACTTATGAAGCTGCATGAAAGTGCAAACAGAAGCCATTGTGTTTAAATATGTCCAATTTGAGCTGTTTTGGAAAGAGGTTCCAATCTGCGGCGTTGTTGTGCTGGCTGCAATTAACTGTCCATTGTTGAGCTTTTAAGAGCTTGTAATCACATTTCCACATATTTTGCACCTACAAAACAGCAGAGTGAGACATGATGAATCTTTTGATACCAAATAACTGTAGTGTGAATTTTGTTGCATGTCAACCTTTAACAGAGTCACTGCAATGAGCCATTGATATTCCAAGTTCAATTCATGGATACTTTTATCCCAAGACACGATAAACTTGAGTCACTGCTTTAGTGCATATTTATATTAATCCTAGCCTCAGGTTTACCATAATTGATAAACTGCAATCATTGTATCACACTTTTCATAAAAGCTCAGACTGTCTGCTCACACCGCAATAACTTTGTACTGGACATCATTAATAATTGTTGATTAATTGTTTGAAACTTGACTCCAGTATTTTATTGTTTAGTTTTGTTGTTTTCAAAGACTAGTTGTCAAACAGCAGACTGCTTGACAGGGAAGTTATCTTTCTTTTTCACCGATACAGACTCCAGTTAAAAGTACTAGCTATCTGGTAATAAATTCAAAGCATATTTATTTATTTTAGGCGTTTTAGACGCAAACAACCTTCAGATTCGCTGAAAATATGCAAATTTCCCTGAACTTATCCATATAATATCGCTCCTATGTGCACAACAATATTTTTAACTGCGACAATTTTGTCTTTCATAAACCATTTCAAAGAGATCATTTTTGTTGGTATTTAATACATCTTTCTGGATCAGACCAAGAAGTAGCCTTTGAGACTCATTTTGACAGATTTACCTTACACTGTTCTTCTTTTAATGCATCAAGAGCGCTCAAGCGACTGAAGCTAAAAATTCTCTTTTCAAGAAAACCAACTTTTAGCTGACTAAGTCAGGTAATGTTGTAAGGACATAGACAAAGCTACGCATATCAGTATTTTATATATATGTAAATGGCAAAAATTGAAGACACAGTTTTCAATCAGCTTGTATTTAACGAATCACTCTGTAGAATTCATCTTGATAAGTTAGGAGTAAGTCGGTATTATAGCAAGTAGTCATATTTAATGATGTCTACCTACTATAAGAGACACTTCATTTATCTGATATGAAAGGGATGTAAATTTGTTGTCTTAATCATCTATGATAATCAGAACAAGCTTTTACAGTTTCACTACCACAAGTTTGTATTTACTTATTAGATGCATTTGCCTCCCAGAAATATCATAGAGTGTGGTGTAGAGACTGCCATAATGGCAGTCTCTACACAACACTCTCACTACACCCTAAATGTTTCTTGTCAGTAAAAGAGAAAGACAGTTAAACTCCGTAGCACTGCTCACTTGTTCTTCAATTTCTTTCACCATATTTCTACCTTCATGTCCATTTATGCCGCTAACCAGCTCATCGCTGGTTTTCTTTGCCAGCCAGTTTATGTATCACAGGCTAATCACAGGAAAGCCGAGCTTGAAAATATTTGTATATTTCTTTGCATGCTCATGTTTTATTCTAGAGTTACAAACAACTAAACTGTAACATAACAGTTTGAGCTTGATTATAGTCAAATTTTCAACAAAGATTGGATGACTTTTAAACTTTACTCTGAGATTTTTACCTGAAAAAGATGTTAATTACTTAAAAAATCTAAAAGTAAGGTCTCAAAGTAAATTACTAGAAGGAAAAAGGTACTGATGGAGAACTTGTATATGACACTCTTAAACCACATTTTATTCATTTTTATTTGCGTATGGTTGTACTGTGCAAAACTAATAATGCTGCTCCTCATTCATTTTGTTATGGGCATTTGCATTGATTACACCCATTTAGTTTTAGTCTTTACAATGGTGTTGTGATTGAAAGTCAACATTCAAAGATAATAAAGTTCATCACAATCACACAAATTTGTAAAGTAATAAGCTTTTTAAATTTCAGTCCTAACAATATTCCTAAGATGCTAAAATGATAATTGTATAAAATTTGCTTGGCTTAATAATGAGCAATTACTCTTGTAGCACCAGTAAATCTCTGTTATATAAACATATGACCTTAGAAAAACAAACTTTATACGGTATCATGTTGTACTAGTAAAAGGAGATGAACTAACAATAAGCACTCATAACAAACACAACTGCCAATGAAGCAAAAATTAATGTATTACATAACCGAACTAAGAAAAAGCCACCTTTATCAAGAACAAAAAAAACTTCCGGAGTTTGCTCAAGATGCTGGCTAAAAAAATGCAACAGCTAGAGTTTCATAGAAAAATACTTAAAGTTAATTAAATGAACTAAAACAATGATTAACTGTTTTTTAGGAGGGAGTGGTTATTGGCATATAGAGTTGAGCACAGTTGCTAAAGAATCATTCATATTATTATATAAGCTAGCAACAAACTAGTCATCAGGTAGATGCAGTTGGCATGAGCTGAATGTGCTATGTACTTAACCAGTCAACCCAAACTAGCTGTGCTAAAATTTAAAGCAAACTTGTTACATAAAAGCTGATCTGTAAAAAGATCATTTGCAGCGTTTTCATATCAAACAAGTACAATAAAATTAAAACAGTCTAATCATTTTGTATGATGTCCATCTTTATGATATGAGAATTTTGCAGCATATCATGACTTTTCCGCTAAGTCATTTGATTAATACAAACTTACACACCCACACTTCAACTTTGGCAAATTTTATATAATTGGCTAATATGTAGCCTATAGTTTTGTATTTGGCTATTGTTAGCTGAAACGGCCACCATAATTGATGACCAATCTATCACAGTTGTATAAATTCTGTAGTTGCCAAATATTGTAACCTTGTATCAAACATTATGTTGCAAGACAACTATCCCTTGAAAACAGAGCACCTGAGCACAACCACCCTGATTGGAGTTTGCGGAGCATTAATAAACAACTATTAATGTCATCCCGCTCGGAAAATTTTCTGCAAGTTCAGATGTGCTAGAGTTCTATCAAAGATGTCACTACCTGCTTGCAACTACAGTATGTTTGATTGTTATACTTAGGTATAAAGCCGTGGTCACACGAAAACTGAACCAACATAGGTTTGGTTCAGTTCGGCTAAGCCACATGTCACACGGCATCCGAGGTCACTTCAATTCCTAGATACAATACGCATGGAGACAGGACACTGTTTCATTGGTAGTTTTTATGTATTTGAGCTAAGTATTTCTATTGTAAACAAAAACCTTTGAGAAACAATTATTAATTGTAGTTACACAGCAAATTTATCGGAAGATCGTTCAGCTGCTCAAAACAAATCCCTTGATACAAAGATTTTGCCAACCCTTTCCATCAACAAAATTATATTTTTTGTTAACATATGAATGTTTTTCTATGCTGAGTACATATCAAACAAAAACAGTCTTTATCATAGTACTGTGGTTTTACATAAATAAATCAGTCAATAATTTTTTATCAGGATGAGTATGACACATTACTTCTACATATCTACTTCTATTCTACACAAAGGAAAACCCCATCCATTATCTTACATTTATGCAACACAGTCACAAGCCTGAGTAAAGTCCGGTAAAAAATTTTTACAATGTATTACTATATGGCAATGTATGACGTCTTTTAATTATTTTACTTATTTACTAACGATTTCCATATAGTTTTGTGCTCTCATTTCATCGGAATTGAAAAACCCATTGTGTAAATGACGCCATCTTTTTTGATGTAGTCCAGGTGAGCCTTGTCGTAATATGCTTCATGATGTTTAATTAACGAAATAAAAAGATCGTCCCATTTCTTTTTTAACTTTGCCCACACACGTAGCAAAACTGTTACGCGTGCTCGCTAAAATTTTAACCAGCCAATAAGAGCAGGGATTCGGCCACGAAATTTCGAGCAGGACCGAAATGGTTCGTTTTAACCAGAAATGTCTTTGGCTGAACAGTTTCCAACTGACACCGACGTTGTTTTGTGTCGTTTAGTTTGTTTCGGCTCTATTTTGACCACCCCTTAAGACAACCAAATGTCTAAAACATCAAAATATTTGATTCTGTAGATGACAAACTGGCTAATGTTCGAGTTACAACTGGAGCGAGTAAGAGTGATTTGGCTGAAGACAGTAAGAAGTGCTGGTCTGGTTACAATGAAAGACAGCCTCCATGAAAGGCGTTTACCATAGCCCGCTTTCAAAGACTCTATATAAAGTTAATCGGAATATATGCTGTAAGGAATAAAATTAGATTGGGGCATCAAGCGGTAGAGGTTTATGGCTCATGGTTGTGGTCAATATTATATTGAGTACATCAATATCCAATCTGAATTCCTGAATTTGAGCTTCATGTGTTGCATACTAAACTGTTCAACCAAGTTTTAATACTTAAATTTCTGGAGGATTAATGGTTGGTTTTTATATGAAGCACTATAAAGAGTGTAACTATCAGGCATGTTGCGTCTCAAACAATACTCTAAACTCATAGTACTGTATATATAAATATATACAGTCGTGGCTAAAAGTATTAACAACACTTTTTTTGTACTTTAGCTGTGAAATGCCAAATTAGCATTATTTATCCTATTATCAGCTTAAAACATGAAAAGTACACATCAAAGTAAAGCTAAGAGTCTATTAATTCTGATGGAATTAAAATATTGTTGATTTGATAATTATTCACCCTGTGCAAACCTTTGGAGACGAGCCCTACGTTTTCATTCAAATTTTGTCTTTCATCTTTGAGTTCAATCCCCCAACAAGTGCACTATGCTATAGACAAAGCAATAACACTACACATTACATAAATTCTTAGACATAGTGTAGTCACTAAGTAGATTTTTAAAAGATTCGAGAGGTTTTGAATAGTATAAAATTTAGTGCGCATTTTGGACTTTTTCATACAAATTTTCAAATGCAAAAATGTCTAAACACATTCAAGAGACTGAACAAGCTGTGATTGTTTACTTCCATGAACGAGGAATAGGCTACAAAGCTATTGCAAAATAGACTGAGAAGAAAATTTCAACTGTGAGGTACACCATAAAAAGATATAAGGAGGATGGAACACTAACAGATCACAGTAAGTCAGGGAGACCACTGGCTGCAACTACACATACGGACACTACAACAAGACTGCATGCATATATGCATGTATATCTAGACATATTTATTATATATGTATATATATGTGTATATATGTATATATATGGTTATCTTCCTATATCCACATATAAATCTCAAAGTTTGTGTGTCTATCTTTTGGTATGTCCTGTTGAAGCTATAAAAATGTTTGAATGAAGAATTCCTATCACAGATGATTTAATTTTAGACCCTCCTGTTGCGTAGTGATACTATTGCATTTTATACTGCGCATCAACACGTTATGTAACCAGGTTGCCGACCTGGATGAATACTTCTTTCTCTTACCTCGTGGACATCGCAGAGTACACACCTGCATTTCATAAAAGATAATAAACCAAACAAACAGCAATCTAATCTATGTCTGATCCTGTTAGTAAATGATAATTACTAACTACTAACTGACAGACACAACACACCCCCCCCCCCCCCCCCCCCCCCCGTTCTCTAGGCAATATGCTTGATAAATTTATTAGTCAGTACATGTCACTCTGTGGTAAAATAAGCTACCTCTACCGTTCTCCGTTACGGAACAACGTCATTTGATGTATTAGTAACAGCTGTAACTAGCTTATATAAACTAGCCATTGGCAGTGTGCCAGTCTAATAGTGAGCAGCATTGTTTATAGGCTCAGTTTTTAAGTATAGCATTGCTAGCACTGCTCATAAACTGATTTTTAATACTCCAGCAACGCATGGCATTGATGACTATAGTAATATAATTGTAAACCAAATAATTTTTCACTGTATTTGTAGAAAAACTAACTATATCAGCTTGCTAATGATTCCACATTCACATTTAAACTCTTTTACGGTCTCATTTTTTCTTCTAATTTATTTCAAAGAAACACATATTTCTAGTTTTAAAATTTAAAACTTATAGGTGGTTGCAAAAGTTCACAGTTGTTTTATCTTTTTTCTTAATTCATGTGAACTGCGCAAAAATACCTTTCTCAAAATATGAAGTTTAAATGTTGGAATAGCAAAGGTTGTATATTTTAAACTAAAATAAGTTTTCTATCCCAAGACTTTTTGATTACTAAGGCATTGTCGGTTAGTACAGATAGTATAATAATGGGTCATGATCACAAAAACCATGATTAAGTCGGGATTGTAACATTTGGAGTTATCTACATTAGCAGAAGGAGGAAATTCTCACAGTTATTTTGCAAAAAAACTTTGATTCTAGCTTAATTACTTCAGATTTTATGGTCAATAAACTGAATGTGCGTTTACCATTAGTGCGAAAACATAGTTCCGAGAAAACTGGTGTTAAAGTTTGAGAAACAAAAACCAATGCCAAATTTTGTTTACATTTCAAAACGTCATAGCAACCAATATCAAGAGGTTGTGATATTCATCTAGATTTCTGTCTTTCTATCCAAAAAACTATGCTAAATTCAAAAATCTAAACAGATTTTAGCTGGTTGTCACATAAATAGCTGTATATTTATAAGAAAATGCATTACTTAATTTTGTAGATATTTAAAACGGCTTGGCAGTATCGCGATATCAGGCACAGCCAAATCATCAGCAAAATCTTTAAAAAAGTAACAACTGTAACATATTGCACACTACCGGCCACTATATACTTCGATCTTGGAAATTCGAATAATTATTCTTACAATTAAATCTGATAATAATCCTATAAAATCGAATAATTATTTTTATGATTAAATAATGTAATAATCTTTTAAAAATTGTTAGGAAATTATCATCGTAATTCCCTTTACTTTTACTGTTTTTGACATCAGTTGGAACACCAAAGTACTCATTATAAGTATCCAAAATGTCAGAGTTATCTTTAAAATCGGCAAGAAAGAAACGATTATATTTATCGAACGCCATTTTTCAGTACTTCCTGTTTAGCTTAGCAACGGTTTTAAATAGGTTTTTCCGAGGGCTAAAGACTTGTATTGGCTAAACTGACTTCAGATTTAGAAAGATCACTTTTTGATTGGTCCAGATGCACGCGTTGCAAAAATCGTTACCAAAATTATAAATTCAGTTGGTGCAACTTCAAAGACGGATAACTCAACTTCGTGATTTGCGACTTAACCATGGTTTCTGTGACTGCAAAATTTATATTTACATTTTATATGAGCTGTAGTATAAATATATATATATATACATGTATATATATATATATATATATATATAGAACTATATTTCCCAACTAGGAGGCTTCTATCAATATATAATCCATGTTAGGAGGCTCTGAAAAATTAGGAGGCGTCCAGGGAGCCTCCTAATTCTAGCAGTGTTTATAGTGCTTAACAACCCTATAGAAGTATTTTAAACATGATTCCCATAATCGCCTTATATATCTATATTCATATATATGGAAAAGAGGAGACAACTCCAACAAAAATGTGTGATTTTCTATCAATAAATTATAAACCCTAGGAGGCTCTTATATATGGAACTAGGAGGCATATATCAATTTTAAAACATTCTTACTTTTAACTGTTTTGGTATCGTTTCAGTTAATAGCACAATCTATTTAAAAACATGTTGCAATAAGTTTATGACTAAGCATCAGCAAATACAAAGAATTAGCAGCTATGTCGGATACAGTCAGTTTTGCTAATATTCATAGCTTTATTAGATTTGAGAAATAAAGTTGTATATTAACAAACTACAATACATTACAATTTATTTGCTGACCCTCTTTATAGTTTTCAAGACTGCCATTTAAGCACTCCCTTTTTTTGCAAGGTTTCTCATTGATCTGCTCTTTTTTGTGAAAATTCACAATAATTGCACATTATGGTTTCAACTGATGTTTAAGCATGGCTGTAGTAAAAGTTTAAATAAGTCTATAATCAATACAATTCATATTTTCGATGCCGTTGCATCCAGCCACAAAATAAATCTTTTTTTGAAACTTTGCATCCAAACGCAATACCTGAGAGATGGTTTTTTAGTCAAAGAATTGATTTTTTAAATTTATTGAAGTAAAGTGGCAAAAGTATAACCACAGTATATAACAGCTAGAGAGAAGTGGCTGTTATAATGTTGCTGTGGCTGTTAGGACTATTAGTTCTTCACCCATGTAGTCTACTAGAGCTTGGTAGCAGCAGAATGACTACATGTAAGGGAGCAAGTCACATTCGGTAAGTTGTTCATGTTATTTTAGTCAATTTACAGTTTATTTACTTGAAACATACAGTTGTAGAAAAGCAGTATAAATTTTATTTAATATTGAAATAGGACTAGCGTGAAAAAAGTATGTTTCAATTATTATAATTTTTAAGGAATGTAGCACAGAACACGTTTGATATATATTTTTACATCCGTTTATGTCATCCAACTGCTGATATTGTTCTGCATAGAAAAGTCAAGAAAGGTCAGCATTATATTACCAAAAAGGAAAAAATCAAAACTTTTTGTAAAGTCCTAATTTTTGACTTTATTATTGTTACACGAATGTTCAGTTTTGTAACATCAACACAGACATGCCAGCTGACGATTAATAGTTATTTTAGTGAATCAGTTAATTCTCCAACTTTAATCTATTTTCAGTAATTATTATTATAATTTTTGATGTTTTTTATAATGATAAGTAACGTTATTAATGTGGTTCTACCAACAGTCAAAACTGTTATTAGAATAACATGATCATAAAGTAATTGTATTATTGTTATCATGAATAGTGAGAGTTTGCGTATTTCAGTTATGATTTTGTAAGTAATAGTAGTACATGCATAGGCATAAGCAAGTAAGTGGGTATATGCAGCCTTTGAATTTTGAAACTTTTAGTATTTAGTTTGAATCTTGTGTAGTAATTGTGTAGTAATTAAGAGCTTAGCTGTTTTATAGAGCTTCAGTAGTAGGAGGCAGACATTCAAGTTTGCCAAAAAAAACCTAACCAGTGAACTAAAATGTGTATTTTGCATTCATTTTGGTTTGTATATCTGTTTATGCTACTTGAATTATCTTTTCATTTTTGTAGAAACTTGGTAAGCATTATTGCCAAGATTGCATGTTTATCAGATGGCAGAGAGTATTAGACAAAGTTGGATGTTCTTTTCTAGAAAAGGTATGTTGTTAATTACACGTTGGTTTGCATAAAAAATATGTCAAAATAATCAAGGTTTCATCTACCGAAATTTATAATATTTTTTAACATATACATAATTATAGATTACAAACTATAAAACATTATATCAGTAAGGTTGTATTTTGAAATGTAGTAAAGTTTGACGTTTTGGCAAAGTCACTATGATAAGCAAAACTTTAAATTCACCAACACAAAATATACTGTACAAAGTTTTACTGTAACTAGCAAATGTATACCTGACGTAAGAATGTAACAGCATGCCCAAAAGTAGTTTTTCTTTGTATAGTTGCGAATAATCAATGACGCTTTAGTTATAGATAACTGCTGGATGAGAAGCATTGATGGCCCACACCAAAGACTGATTTGCAGACATCAAATTAAAGGTATGCGATATTGCAATAAGTTGCTGTAAAATAGCACATTATACATGCGAGCCAAAAATTAGTGTAATAATTTGATATAGCCATAGCTTCAGTAAGAAAAGTTGTTAATTTTTACAGACATTGTATTATTTAAACGCTTACATAAACCATTATGCCACTTTTGTGTTCTATTCATCTATTATTGGCAGATTACATAATATAAATAGCGCAAACCAATCAAAGGAATGTAGCATAGCAAAGAGATTTAGTATTGCTCTTTTTAGTCTTTATGAGTCATGGTTGCAATTGCTGAGCAATTGCATAATTATATAAAATGAATAGTTTTCCATGGTTACTCATTACCACTTTTAGTTATTCAGTCAACACTGAGAGTAATTATCAGATTTGAGATATCATGTTTAGAGGCAGGAGATTGAAAAATATTTTGTTGGTTTTTACTCTTACCCTACCGTATGCGAATTTATGCTAAATCTATCAGCAACTGCCGCATGCACATTTTTGCGAATTTTCCAACAATTGCGTGGTCACCTAATTTTACTATCCATTAAAAACATAACGGATGATTTTAAAACTTTGATGGTATTGTCAGTGTGGTTCGAATATTTCTCTAATAGATTAGTCTAAGATAACCAAGCAGTTTCAAATTTTTTTTTGAGAATTTCCAAAATAAAAATGGACATTTTTTGTGTAAGTTTTGTTAAGTATCGCGCAAGTCAGTAAACGTATAATTACTTACATGTATGTTGATGACACTATAGTCAATTCAAATTCAGATTTTTGTGATTACACAGATAATTAAATTAGCAGCAGTGACTCTGATGATAGTGAAAATAATAGTTTTTTAAGTGTAAGGGACATTGTAGAGCATCGTTTTAGCTTCGTAGCGATTGTAGCTTCACATAGCTTTAGCAATGCACAAAGTGAAGGTACATTGATTTTTGCATAGCACTATATGTTAACATTTTAGCAAAATAAAATATATTACAAAAAGTTTATAGATAAACTTTGAAGTTGAAACAAAATAGTATACATGCTTCATGTACATATCATGAAGCTAAATTGGCAATTTTCGGTGAAATGGCTGGCGGTAGGCCGGTAGCTTAGTTTGTACATGGGTGGCAGTAAAAGGGTAAAGCTATAAAAGAATTAGAGATACAAGTGTATGTATTTCCTTTTGAATGATTTAGTGAACTTTGATGATTCAAGACAATGAGTTTGGCGAATGATATATATATATATATAAGATGCTGCTGAAGTTGCGCAATTCAACTCATGGCTTTTAATTATTACCTCAAAATGTTGAAAACACGCGATAGGAAGGGCCAGAACACTACTAAAACTCATAGTTACTCAAACCTGAAATACAGTAGGTCTTATACAAATTGCTGTACAATAACAAAACTGCAAAACTATTGGTTAAAATATAAATAGCAATATATATTATTATTTTTGGCCTTCGGTATCGGGCAGCATGTATGCAGTTTGTTTGCTGATGTTAACAAAAGTTTTACTAATAAGCTACATAATTTGCTCAATTATTTGTGTCAACTTTAAAATTTAAAACAAATGTAGTGTTAGCACTTTTAGAATATACTACAAACAACGCAGAGGAACTTTTTGTGGCATATGACTTGAATTTAAAAGTTCTCTGAAAATGCAACTTTTATTTGGCCATTTTAATACTTTAAAATGTCAAAGGGAGCTCATAATGAAAGCAACTTTAATATAATTTCAAGATGCTCAAAGCGGTACGGATGTTATGTTGACAAACATTAAAAGGTCACTCTGTACTATGGCTAGTAAGTATTTACATGTATTAAGATTTTGCATTGATGTTTTCAATTAGGTAGTGTAGGAAATCTATTTAAATTAGCTAAATTACCAGCATGTGCAATACCCAGCTTTGTTTCCTATCCATCCCAAACATTTTGCCAATGCTTATAATAATTCATTGCTCTTTTCAAATCTGATTTCTGAACCAAAGGTAGTTTTAGCAGTATAAGAACATATACTTCTCTTCCTATGGGTCTACTCACTTTTCTGTAGCAGCAAAGGCCATTGTTTTTAAAAGGTCTGTAAGAATTGTATTACTTATTTTGACTTCCATTGGTGCTCGTAGCAAATATAATTTCAGTACAATTTGCATCAATAAAGTTATTATTACTTGTTTGTAAAGTATTTGGATCAAAACAATATTTTATGTGCACAACAAACATTTTTGCTGCAAGCTTACCAAAACAAAATAAAACGTTTATTTTTATGTTACATTTTAATTAAACATCATGTTCTATTCAGTTATTGCTGTCAGTACTATGCAGTTATTGCTGTCAATGTTCTTTGTGCATTCTTGGCACACTTTTATGTTAAACTTCCAATGAATTAAACAATTTAGAAATAAAGTGTCCAAACAAGGATGCATAACATGAGATTTGTCACTGGCTTGTTTTGACCTATATCTAGCACTCTTTAGCCAAAGGTGTCAAAGCTTTACTAAAATATTTGGTAGTGAAATTGTACATAAATCCATTGCCTGCATACACATCAATCATGATACCTATGCTCTTATTATGTGTGTTCTACTATTGCCTGCTTAGCTAATTCACTTTCTACTTCTCAATAGCCTCAGCCTCCGAATGAAAGCTATTGTTGTTATTCCTATTCTTTGTAACTTTATAATGAAGGAGGTTGTGGTTGGGCAGCTCATTTGCTTTTCACTCTATTAGAAACATTGCAGCACAAGTATAACTGCAGTAATAAAATCTTCACAGAATTGCATAATGTGGTCTTATTCTCCAAGGTCTTCTCACTAGCAGAAATGACCTATGTACTTATGCAATTGTGGTTTGTGCTTAAAGTGACTCATTCTCCTAATGTGGCATGGTTTGCTATCTTCTTGCATGCTAGTCAATTGATTAAATAGATTGTAAGAAACAAGCCAACCTCTCATTCCTACACAACCTAAAGACTTATCACATAAGTTCAACCTTCTAGCGAGAGTGTTTTTTCACGCGTTTAGCCATTTAGGGTTTTGCAGCAGCAGAAGAACAGACTAATCATGTCACAATTGGTATATTTGTTTGTCACAATTGTTTTATATTACTTTTGCCAATTTTGTCATTGAATTAATTGTACCATATTATGGTGAAAAGGCATCATGAAAAAGTATTTTACTTCGCCTCAATACCAATGCAAAAGGTTAGACCGGTAGTGGCCATTTTTGACCTGTAGGGCAAGCCACTTTAAATACTATATCTAAGCAACTTACTCATGTCATCAAATTGTGACGGCAAACAACAATGCATAGGTTTTCGCAGATATTTTGGATTTGGATTTTACTGCCTTAATTGCAGGATCGTAATATTGTCAAGTTAAAAAGGTCAAGAAACCCCAACTTTATAATGCTAAAAGAATGAAATTATTACTAATTTTCATAAAATGATAACTTTGTAATTATACACAAGGGTAGCTTTGTGAGATTAACCGACACACATTAAAATAGTTATGGTAACATATAGCACAGTAGCCAGCAATTGATGAATATCTGTGACTCTGTCGATGCTCCTAACTTTTGTAACTTTTTAAAAAGTATTAAAATAATTATGGATGCTTTTTATTCTGATTAGTAGTGTTAGCTGATTGATAGCACCAACAGACAGAATTATTAGTAGCCTATACTATACTGCCCTGAGCAAGCAAAACGCTGTATCTTGATATTTGTAAATTGTTCAGCACAAGCACAAACGCGTTTTGGTCAAGCCTGGCATCAGTATTAGCAGTATTTTAGTTGTTTTTTTTTATTTAATATGGTGAGATATCCAACAATCTTTACTGAATTTTTTTTTCGTGAAACTTTAAAATCAAAGGAGTTATTTCACTTAGGGCATTTTGTTTGCTTAAATTGACAATTTACTAAGCTGGCACTAGGCAATCAAAACGCCCTATCACTGCAGATAGGGCCTTTTGATTGCTTAATTGGACTGATTTCTCATTGTTAGTTTGCCACAAGACCATTGGCCATGACTGGATTATCAAAGGATTACAAGTTTAAATTCTGATATTAACCCGCAATTAGTCAACAAAATGATATATGTTGCAATTCCTATTACTCATCCAGTCAACACATGGATTAAAACCCTGTAATAGCCAAATTTAGCTCAAAAGTTAAGAGATGATCAAAGATCTAGGTATCCTTCAAACCAGATGTCATGAAATGAAAGGAATAAGTAAAATAGTAGTTTAAAAAAGATCAAACGCTTTTATTAAAAATAATTTAAAGCAAACAACTGAGTGCAATAATGTCAGTATTTTAAAAAAGCAAAACCTTCCAATGGACGTGTAATTAAAACAAATCTTTCATCAAATCTCTGAGTCGGATCTTTAAATCGAGACTTTTGTCACTTAGATATCGTCTTGTCATAATAAATATATTATGATAAAAAATATAGCAATAAGATTGAGCACTTAGAAGTGCACTAGCTTGTATGAGCTGCCTTGAAACAACCAAATATATATGCTTCAGTTTCGCTTCCCTTTGTTTATATACTCTTTGATTACATAATGCTGCTCATAATGTCCAACTTTGTGTATGTTCAGGCCAATCAAAACGCTGTATCTGCAGATAGAGCGCTTTGATTGCCACTTTATGTGTGGTAAATGTGGATAGGGCGTTTTACACATTGTGAAAAGTGCTCTTTCTGGTGGTCTCAGATATATGAAATTTCGAGACATGTTAGATCTCAACCTAAATTACATATAAGCACAAAAAAAGTGAATTTTGAAAAACTTTTCAGATAGGGCGTTTTGCTTGCTTAGGGCAGTATAAAGTTATGATAATGTATTATTTTCATTGTAATTAACAAGTTGATGCATTTTAGTCGTAATTTGATACGGATTTAAACTAGAGGCTGAGTCATAAGTAAGTGACTGGAGTAAATGAAATCCTTTAAATTGTTGAAGCTTTAAAATCTATGTTTCAATTTTGTAGAAGAATATCGCATGAGATAAAATATTACAGCTTCATAGAATTTTAGTAATGGAAGGTAGGGACACGGGTTTGCTGAAAAACCTAAAAACAACAGGCATCTTTTGCATCACTTTTTAATCTGCATAACATCTGTTTGGGCTATTAAAATTGTTTTGCTTATTTTGGTAGAAACCTGGTCACCGCATCCAAGCACTATATCCACCAGATGGAAAATGGTACGAAGCACAGCTGGACGCTTTCTTGAAGGGGGTATGTTGCTGATTAACGGTTAGTTTCCACAAGAGCGTGCCACATTAATAAAAGTTTTATTTCAAAAGATTTATAAGAAATAATATTACTATAAAATCTATGTTTAAATGCCATGGCACTGCATTTTTTAACCCTTCCAATTATAGTGGCAAAAATTGTCGATTGTGCTTCCTAATATATGTCCAATCTTTATTAGCTTCAACTCTATCTAAAACCTTTTTGTTATAGATTTTATTTTTCCAACACGTTAAAAAATAGTACTATTCAAAAAACTTAATGCATTCCTACTTCGTGCATTGCTAATGCTATGTGAAGCTACGATCCCTTCGAATCTCAAAAAACAATGCTCTACCATGTTCCTTACTCTTACAAAAACTATTACTTTGACCATCATTGGAGTCACTATTGGAGCTGCTACTTTAATTATATGTGTAATCACTAAAATCTTAATCCGTCAGTCATCAACAATCATCAATAATGTTATCAACATAAGTAATCATCTGTTTTCAATTCTGGATGTACTTGCGAAAGCTATAATAGCACTAAATATTTCGAAAATCAGAAAGAACAAATGTTTCTTTTTATGTTGAAAAGTCCTAAACAAAAATTTAAAATTTGCTTCGTGAGTTTAGGGTAATTTTACAGGGAAACTTTTGGACAACACTGTCAATACCATAAAAAGTCTTAAAGACTGTTAGTTATGTTGTCAACGAATAATAAAATTAAGTTACTACGCAATTGCCAGGAAATTCGCAACATGCACATATGCCGGTCGTCCATTGATTTCCCTAAATGCGCATGCAGTGGTGAAAGGGTTAATAAAATATTATGTAATCTCTAATTGAATCCCCATTCATTTAAATGCCCCTCTACTAGACCTGTACTATAATAGATGACGGTTAAAGATAGAACGCCGCCGTTCAAGTGAACGTTACTTCTTTTGAAAAAAAACACATAAAAAACTATATAACACACAAACTAAGCTGTGATTCAGTGATAACATATACACTGGGCGTTGAGCTTGCAAAATGCCATCGTTAACTGCTTATTCTAATGCTGTAGCATGTGCAAGAAATTTTAGCCTCAAATAGTAGTACAGATTTCATCATATTTGCTAAACCGTTTTTTCATATATGCCGAACTATCAAGGCCGCTTAAACAATAAAATTATTATCAGCCTGATAGAGTTATTAATTATTTCCACGGTGCTGCTTTCAAAGCTTTAACGAAAACACTGTAAAGCTTAGAAGTTAGAAAACTCGCTTCAATATGCATTGACAAAAGTATTAATTGCTATTGTTGTAACTGAGTCATTGTTAGTAAAAATTTGTCAACATTTTTCTATCCATCCTGTCCAAAATCGGATCCAAAGATCAAAGAATGTTGAAGTCGCAGTCAGCTGGATGTGGTTGTCAATTAAAGGGTGACACTCTAGTTTTCAACACTTCTAGAATAGCACTCGAATGAACATGGCCTTCAAATTAAGATTCTACCTTATGTCAATTTAGCTGTATTTCAGAATGTTATAATATTGGAGTTTTGGGTCAAAGTTAAAATAGCAAGCATAACTTTGCAAATATTGACGCAACAAGATTTTAGTTTTAAATAAGGCTCTGCTTTCATATATTTGCAAATCACTCATGCATGAATTTAAAAAAAGAACCCAAGGGTATATTTCTCTTTGTGTAGTAGCATCTAATCAAAAATGCATTGATTTTAAATAAGTGCAGAGTGACATACATGGATTATCAACACCGAAGAGTGATTTTCAGACATCAGATTAAATGTGGGTGATGCTATGATAAGTGGCTTTAAACTAACGCAATATACTAGAGAACCAAGCGTGATTATTTTGCTGTAGCTCAAATGCAGTAGAAAAAATAAAGGTGTCTAACTTTTCAAGTATTTCAGTCAAATTCGTTGCCTACATAAATGCTGACACTAGTCTTTGTGTTCTGCTGCTGTCAGGTTACAAAACATAGCTCTCCTAGTCAGAGGCATTTAGGTATCTAGAGCAATCTAGGCATTATTGGTTTCAATGAACACCTGAACAATGGTGTTTAACCACATTGCTTGACCCCGTAGGTCAAGTATTAGCCTAATTAATGACTCAATAAATAGCTACCCAGTCAGGTCACACTAAGCTTAGCAGCAATCGTTCTGAACACTGGCCATTGAGACTGCTCAATGAATGTTAATCCTGATCATTTCTCTAATAATTTGAAACAAATAGAAATCCAAACTGCTCTATCGCATGCATGCAAGTGGCACACCATTTAGTTTCATAATTAGCTACTAAAGTAGTATATAGAAGTGGTCATCAAAGTACCTTCTACAGTATATGTGTGTTTTGAATAACAATACATTGGTTAAGTATTATATTACTAAATGAGAAATGACACTAACGAGCATTAATGTTCTTATTGTTCACTTGTATCTTAGAAACCATCAATTCTGTTTTGACTTGCAGCACGTAAACCAGCTTATTTAACTTTTGAATGGAGCTGAGCAATGATATGTGATTCATCAAAGCCATAGCTTATCAGATTTTTATAAATGATAATTCACATTATTTACTATTTCAGTCAGCAGAAAACGGTAAAGTGCAGAGGAAATAGCAGAATTTGACAAGTACTGGACCGAAAAATTAGGCAAACTGCCAACAAGATCAGTGTTGGATGCTAAACACTCAACGCTGCCTAACAGAAGTGTTACAGTGATTCGGGCTCGAGCCAACAACTTGCTAAAGAAGGCTGCGAGAAAAAATGCCAGCTGAATTTTTTATGTTGTTGAACCTTCTTATTATCATTGCGTTGTATTTGTCAATAAATGTGCTCTTTTTGAAGACTAAAAGAGACCAACTCCGCAGTAATGCACTTGTATAGTTATTCTGTATCAAGCAGTCTTAGCTATTATTTTATGTACAGAAAATGTGCATAAAACAATGACTATGATAGATAATACAATACCGACAATATATATTATCTGTTGTACTGCACTGTACACTATGATGTATTATTCAAGAAACAAGCTCTAAGATAAATTATAATAATTCTTTTAAAGAAAAACTAAATATAAGGAAATATGCCGCAGCAGCCAGTCTACTGACAACTTACTGTCAAACCGACAAGCCCAAAAAATTACTTAGAACGCTGTGCTTGACTAAAAACAATCAGAAATTCACTACACAATGAGAAATATATCTTTTTGGGTCATTTTCCAAATTTAAGTGAATGTGTCTGAGTAGAATGTTCTATCAATTTCTTGACAGTTCAGGGCATTATTATTACTGGTAAAATGTGAATAATAGCACTCAGTATTACTATTGATCAATAAAACCAACTAAAGTCAAGAGATCTAAAGTTAGAAAAAATTTGGTATTGTGCTGGGTCCAGCCCGACTGATCATTGCTAACAATAAATTGCAGTAAGAAAGAAGTTTTGAAAAGCGAAAATGTCCTCAAGATAGAATGTTATTGTATTTTTATTGGCTCTCTATGTGACATTAAGTTTTTCCCTGGGTTCTACATAGGCACAATGGGCTTGTTTGGAATCTACCCAATTTATGGTGATGTGGTATTGCGCAGGTTTTGCAACCTGACACTCCATTCCCGAGTGGGGAAATGTTTTTACTTAACCTTCTAAGAGTGGCTTAAGATGAATAGAAAGACATTGCTGTTATTGTATGTTAGATTGAGTAACTAAGTATGTTGCACAAGTAATTAATATTATTACTGTAGATAATATGCACAGCAAGCAAAAATGTGTGTGTTTCATTTTAGCAATCACAGTAACTGAGTTGCGTCCATGCATTGTTACCAACTAATTTTTTTTAAGTTTTTGTATGCAGTGCAGCAGCGATATGTGACTGAATAAGAAACTATAACATAGACCATATTTACAAATATTGAGTTACATTATTCGTTTATATTAGTGAGCAGAAAGTTATGCAGCCTAAAAGAAAATTGAGAGTTCAAAAAGCCATGATCGGAAGATTGAGGCAAACTACCAAAAATGCCAGAGCTGTATACTGTTAAAAGAAATTGGTGTTTAAAAATTATAATGATGACTTATGCCCGAGCCCACAACTTACTCAAGAAGCTGCAAAATTAAACTGGCAGCAGGGTCTTCTTGTTGTTGAGGCTTTTGTAATATCGCATTAAACTTGACGTCTGAATAAATTTACTCCGTTTGGTGACTGAGCAACGACCATTCTATGGTACTTGACTAGTTGAATTTTTTAGTATCAAGCATGGTGGCTGTTGTTGTTTTAAACACATATTTATTGATTCCTACGTTAAAATTTAACATACTATACAATATGTAGGTTCTAACAACAATTATTGTTGTTTTATACAGATTGTTGTTTTATTGTACAGATTATAGCAGACTCTTAGTTGATCTATAAGTGATAGCAACATCCCAAATTATATGTAAGCCATGGCACCTCTGCATTGATATGTAAGTTATAGCAACCTCCTAAATGATATATAAATAACAGCAGCTTCCTAATTACTATATAATTCATTGTAGCCTCCTAACTGATATATAAATAGTAGCTACCAACTATAAAAAATTCAAATTATAGTAAACTCTTTTGTGATCTATTAGCCATAGCAACATCCTAAATTCTATGTAACCCATAGCAACCACTGCAATGATATGTAAGTTATAGCAACCTCCTAAATGATATATAAATAGCAGCAGCCACCCAGTTAATATATAATTCATAGCAGTCTCCTAACTGATATATAAATAGTACTGTAGCTACCAACTATATGAAATTCAAATTATAGCAAACTCTCAGGCGATCTATAAGTGATAGCAGCATCCTAAATTATATGTAACCCATAGCAGCCTCTGCAATGATATGTAAGTTATAGAAACCTCTTAAATGATATATAAATAGCAGCAGCCTCCTAATTAATATATAATTCATTGCACCCTCCTAACTGATATATAAATAGTAGCTACCAACTATATGAAATTTAAATTATAGTAATCTCCTATGTGATCTATAAGTCATAGCAGCATCCTAAATTCTATGTAACTCATAGCAACCTCTGCAATGATATGTAAGTTATCGCAACCTCCTAAATGATGTAAAAATAGCAGCAGCCTCCTAATTTATATATAATTCATTGCAGCCTACTAAATGATATATAGATAATATCTATCAACTATGGAAAATTCAAATTATAGCAAGGTCTTAAGTGATCTATAAGTGATAGCAACATCCTAAATTATATGTAACCCATAGCAGCCTCTGCAATGATATGTAAGTTATAGCAACCTCCTAATTGATATATGAATAGCAGCAGCTTCCTAATTAATATATAATTCATAGCAGCCTCCTAACTGATATATAAATAGTAGCTACCAACTATATGAAATTCAAATAGTAGTAAACTCTTATGTGATCTATAAGTCATAGCAACATCCTAAATTCTATGTAACTCATAGCAACCTCTGCAATGATATGTAAGATATAGCAACCTCCTAAATGATATATAAATATCAGCAGCCTCCTAATTAATATATAATTCATAGCAGCCTCTTAACTGATATATAAATAGTACTGTAGCTACTAACTATATGAAATTCAAATTATAGCAGACTCTTAGTTGATCTATAAGTGATAGCAACATCCCAAATTATGTGTAACACATAGCACCTCTGCAATGATATGTGAGTTATAGCAACCTCTTAAATGATATATAAATAGCACCAGCTTTCTAAGTAATATATAATTCATTGCAGCCTCCTAACTGATATATGAATAGTAGCTACCAACTATATGAAATTCAAATTGTAGTAAACTCTTATGTGATCTATAAGTCATAGCAACATCCTAAACTCTATGTAACTTATAGCAACCTCTGCAATGATATGTAAGATATAGCAACCTCCTAAATGATATATAAATATCAGCAGCCTCCTAATTAATATATAATCCATAGCAGCCTCCTAACTGATATATAAATAATAGCTATCAACTATGGAAAATTCAAATTATAGCAAGGTCTTAGGTGATCTATAAGTGATAGCAACATCCTAAATTCTATGTAACCCTTAGCAACCTCTGCAATAATATGTAAGTTATAGCAACCTCCTGAATGATATATAAATAGCAGCAGCCTCCTAATTAATATATAATTCATTGCACCCTCCTAACTGATATATAAATAGTAGCTACCAACTATATGAAATTCAAATTATAGTAAACTCTTATGTGATCTATAAGTCATAGCAGCATCCTAAATTCTATGTAACTCATAGCAACCTCTGCAATGATATGTAAGTTATCGCAACCTCCTAAATGATGTAAAAATAGCAGCAGCCTCCTAATTTATATATAATTCATTGCAGCCTACTAAATGATATATAGATAATATCTATCAACTATGGAAAATTCAAATTATAGCAAGGTCTTAGGTGATCTATAAGTGATAGCAACATCCTAAATTATATGTAACCCATAGCAGCCTCTGCAATGATATGTAAGTTATAGCAACCTCCTAATTGATAGATGAATAGCAGCAGCCTCCTAATTAATATATAATTCATAGCAGCCTCTTAACTGATATATAAATAGTAGCTACCAACTATATGAAATTCAAATTGTAGTAAACTCTTATGTGATCTATAAGTCATAGCAACATCCTAAATTCTATGTAACTCATAGCAACCTCTATAATGATATGTAAGATATAGCAACCTCCTAAAAGATATATAAATATCAGCAGCCTCCTAATTAATATATAATCGATAGCAGCCTCCTAACTGATATATAAATAATAGCTATCAACTATGGAAAATACAAATTATAGCAAGGTCTTAGGTGATCTATAAGTGACAGCATCATCCTAATTTCTATGTAACCCATAGCGACCTCTGCAATAATATGTAAGTTATAGCAACCTCCTAAATGATATATAAATAGCAGTAGCCTCCTAATTAATATATAATTCATAGCAGCCTACTAACTGATATATAAATAATTGCTATCAACTATGGAAAATTCAAATTATAGCAAGGTCTTAGGTGATCTATAAGTGATAGAAACATCCTAAATTATATGTAACTCATAGCAGCATCTGCAATGATATGTAAGTTCTAGCAACCTCCTAAACAATATATAAATATCAGCAGCCTCCTAATTAATATATAATTCATAGCAGCCTCCTAACTGATATATAAATAATAGCTACAAACAATGAAAATTCAAGTTATAGCAAGGTCTTAGGTGATCTATAAGTGATAGCATCATCGTAAATTATACGTAACTTATAGCAGCCTCTGCAATGATATGTAAGTTATAGCAACCTCCTAAATGATATATAAATATCAGCAGCCTCCTAATTAATATGTAATTCATAGCAGTCTCCTAACTGATATAGAAATAATAGCTATCAACGATGGAAAATTCAAAATATAGCAAGGTCTTAGGTGATCTATAAGTGATAGCATCATCCTAAATTATATGTAACTTATAGCAGCCTCTGCAATGATATGTAAGTTATAGCAACCTCCTAAATGATATATAAATATCAGCAGCCTCCTAATTAATATATAATCCATAGCAGCCTCCTAACTGATATATAAATAATAGCTATCAACTATGGAAAATTCAAATTATAGCAAGGTCTTAGGTGATCTATAAGTGATAGCAACATCCTAAATTATATGTAACTCATAGCAGCCTCTGCAATGATATGTAAGTTATAGCAACCTCCTAAATGATATATAAATATCAGCAGCCTCCTAATTAATATGTAATCCATAGCAGCCTCCTAACTGATATATAAATAATAGCTATCAACTATGGAAAATTCAAATTATAGCAAGGTCTTAGGTGATCTATAAGTGATAGCATCATCCTAAATTATATGTAACTTATAGCAGCCTCTGCAATGATATGTAAGTTATAGCAACCTCCTAAATGATATATAAATATCAGCTGCCTCCTAATTAATATATAATCCATAGCAGCCTCCTAACTGATATATAGATAATTGCTACCAACTATGTTAAATTCAAATTATATCAATTTCTCAAATGATCTATAAGTTATAGCAACATACTTTATTACATGTAAATCAGAGCAGCTTCTAAAAGAAACAAGTCATAGCAAACTTCTAAATGATATAAGTTACGGCATCTTACTAAAGGGTATGTAAGCTATGCCATGCTATGTAATGTTTCCATTGTAACTATTACATAAGTTACAATGGTAACATTCTAATTTATGTGTAATTTGTAGCAATCTGCTAACTGGTAATCATTATTTTTGCTTACTCATTGAGGTATGAATTATTTTACCTTCAAATTGATATGTAATTTACAACAACCATCTAGACATTCTCCAAGTTTTGACAGTTTTTCTAGTATGCATATATACAAAGTATGATAAGGCGATGAATATATATTGTATGATACCATATTCTCCTAAAATTTCCATAAAAATATATAATAATTAGGAGGTGAATAAATATATATATACATCTACAATGTAGATAAATTAGACCATATAGGAGGCTTACCCATATATATTTGCGTTAACTCCTAATCCCTTATATTCCGCAACCTCCTAACTGGTATATATTTATTCAACTCCTAACTTGGAAATATGGGTATATATATATATATATATATATATATATATATATATATATATATATATATATATATATATATATATATATTTATATATATACATGTATATATATCACATCACTTAATCCTGAACCATAAGGATAAACATTTACTGATACTACATTTTAGACATTGACATTTTTCTGTGCAGCAAAATATTTTTGATATCAATGAATGAATACCAATAAGACATTTTACAAAAAACCTTCAAGAGGTGGTTTAAAAATGTAAGGGAATATTTGCTAATTCACGGAAAGTTTCAACAATTCATCATTGAGATTGCTTTCAGAAAAAAGCTTTTAGAATTATCAAAAACTTGACAAGGGATTCACTGATATTTACCTTTTAGCCATCAGCCTTAATTTTAGCTGACATTTCGGTTTATTTTACTAGAGAGGAACTGGCTAGTCTTTCACTAAAGATATAGGCCTATCCACCATTCCCACAAGTTCAAAAAATAGCCAGTATGTTAAACTCTACATCATTATACTAATTTAGTCTATTCAACCAATTCCCTACTATCCTCTCTTGATTGTTAAAAGATCCTTGGAATTAAATGCTTAAATGAAAGTCCCTGTTCCAGAGAACAAGCATGTCGGCTGCATTGAAAACTCATAATTTTGGACATTACACATGAGAGATTTGTTGGTTTGAACCAGTGAGTCCTCAAAAAGTAGATATACAATTGCCGAATTTTGCAAGAGTCCGCAAGAAGACACTTTGGTGCTAGAGTGCAATCTTGAATGTCATCAATTTGGAATAATCATGTTGATACTTTCTCTTAGCATTGCTGCCTCAGAAAACTATGGGCTGAAATATAAAACGGTAAAAAAAGTTTCCAGCATTGATGAATTTTCACAAACTTTAAAAAGATAAACCAGTAATAAAATCAATCATTTATTTTAATACACCATATTTTTATTGCAATTATAACAAAACAAATAAAATTTCATTTTTTGTCATTTCTATCAGTCTAATTTTAATAAGCAATAAGAACTGAGATGGTGTGACACTCAAGATCAAAGATCTAGTTCATACTGAAAAAGCTAAAAACCAAGATATTCATGTGTATGTATGCAAGCTATGTCAGGTATTCATTAGTTAATTTAAAATGACAACTTAACAAATAGTAAGACACAAAACAGTATAGCATGATGCAAGATCACTTGATTAAACACCTTTCATCATTGCTTTCAATTTCTGACATTTAGAATGGAACATGGCAAACAGTCATGACTGTTGGCAGCCAGTCCAAAATGATTGGGAAAGTAAGGTTTGAATTGAAACTGAAAAAAATATATTTGGAAACTGGTGAATGCATCAAAGAGACCAAACGCTAGCATTTACCTTGCAACGGAGTTGAAGTGGCTGAATTCATCAGCGGCATAGCTGTTAACACATTAAGATTAACATTTCACTAAAGATTATGTTACAAACATGATTGGTTTTGTCTATTTGTATTTGTTGGTGACCATTATCTGGTTCTCTAAAGTATTTAGCAGCAACATTAGTCATAAATTTGCATATATGATTAATAACACTAGCTTCAAAATTGCTCTACCTTGGAAGTTAAGAACTTTCAAAAACTTAAAGAAATTATACCCCTTAGAAATGAAGACACTATGTTTATATATTAGAAATTTACATTGATGACTTGTTTAATAAAATATCTTAGGAAGTGGTAAACAATTGACAATATCAGGTAAAATTGTCAGGTCTGCTATTTTACTAGTGGTTTTTAGTGGACATGTAAGTCGCATTTCTGGTGAGCGTTGACAATAAGTGACACAATTTTTAATGTGTTGAAGTAAAATCTATGATTTTTTAATAATGGTTACAATGCTGGTAGCGGCAGTCGTCATGGTGGAAGTTGTGGTAGCAATGGGGGTCACTGTGAAAGTATAGCTAGTGCCGGTGGTCGGGGATGCAAAAGAGAGTGCATTGTGGTGATAGTAATGACACAAAAGATGAAAGAATCTTTTTGCATGGGCACAGGGTTAAACAAACCAGAGAAATATTCTTTCAACAGAATCGACTTTTACAACTTTATTGCAACAAATGCATCAACCAAATTTTAACGACCCTTGCTGACAAAATGACAGTCTATAGCTAAATTTTATTTACTTTCTAATATATCAACTTTTATCAATCACATTTGTGTGGTGGAACGCGGTTATTGCAACAGCTGGACACCCATGGTATTATTTGATCTAGCATTACTACTTGATGTTCCTCTAACACAACTGCTTTCTCAAACCTCCTTTGTATATATAGAAGAAGTACAGCTAGCACTATAGCTTACTGTAATTTATTAATATGGCTAATATACTTTTATAATCAGTAAAACAAGTCATTTAGTTTAAATTAACTTGTACTTGTAAGTAGTAGGAGATGCCTGAATCTAGTAGCCATTTGATTATAACAGACCAGCCAAATCGTTGAAACACCCAGCGACTCATTTGCTAAAAGAATCATCCATCAGCACAATGGTTACAGCTACAACGAGCTGTTGGATCACAAATTCCAAAGAACATTCATAATGTACATATTGACACAGAACGTAAGCAGTTTGATAAATAAGTTGCATACAGCATGTCATGTAGCTATTGAGAATATAAAGCTTTTAATAATGTCGCTATAATATGTGTTGGCTTAGCCGAACGGTTGCTTCTAAGCATAGTTTGACATCGAAAAAGTTATTCTTGAGTTCAAACCCAGCCTACCCATGGTGCCACCCAGCACTTTTGGTCTCTTTTACTGCCAAGAATTTCCTTAAATAGAACTCCTCACATTTAGCCAATCATAGACCTCAGGAACAAATTCAATAGCTTTTACTGGTTTAGTAACCTCAGAAATACCGACTAATGCTTTCCAACAGAGATCCAATATAACCATTACAGGCCTAAAATTGCAGTTCGCTCTCAACTAATATAACGTAAAAAAGAGTCGTTCAACAGCTGTAGGTAGCTCAGTTATGCATAGTTTGAAAGTAAGTGCTTCTGGATCACAAAATATTGTAAACTCACTATACTTCTGTACTATTAGAGTGGATTGATGCCCACATTACTGTCTATTTCAATCTCAAACATGTTGTTATAATTCTCAGCTGCAAACATGTAGTTTTGGTCAGCATCACTATCCTTGGAGTTTGACAATGATGATTCCTCCAGCAGTTGAAGTTGCTCTGATGAAGTACAGATTGCTTTAAGAGACTTTTACATCACTCTTGTTGCCGACTTTGAAGCTGCAACATTTTCAACCTTGAAAAAATTTTTTTGAGCTGTCAGAGAGAATGTCTGAGTGGATACTCATAAGAAATCTAGTTATAGTTGATGCGCACATGTATATTACATGTTGCGCATCAACTAGTATGTAGCATAGGTAGTTGATGTGCAACATGTATATTACATGTTGCACATCAACTAGTATGTAACATAGGTAGTTGATGTGCACATGTATATTACATGTTGCGCTACAACTAGTATGTAGCATAGGTAGTTGATGTGCACATGTATATAACATGTTGTACATCAACTAGTATGTAGCATAGGTAGTTGATGCGCACATGTATATTACATGTTGCACATCAACTAGTATGTAGCATAGGTAGTTGATGCGCACATGTATATTACATGTCGCACATCAACTAGTATGTAGCATAGGTAGTTGATGTGCACATGTATATTACATGTTGAGCATCAACTAGTATGTAGCACAGGTAGTTGAGGTACACATGTATATTACACGTTGAGCAACAACTAGTATGTAGCATAGGTAGTTGATGTGCACATGTATATTACATGTTGAGCATCAACTAGTATGTAGCATAGGTAGTTGATATGCACATGTATATTACATGTTGCACATCAACTAGTATGTAGCATAGGTAGTTGTGGCTTTATAATATTGCACAGCTCATCAAGTGTGCCCGCATTAGTTACTACAACAGCAAATGTCAGTTTATTATACATGTACATAGCCAAAGGACCAATCCGTGTCAAGTGCAAAAATACTTGGATTCATCTGATTTGTTGGTGTTTTTATGTATGCTCGTGCTTCGTTATCTCGAGGTACATGGTTGTGTTTTTCATTTGATCAATATGATTCTACATCTGCGTCTAAAAAACGATGAACTTAGCGGTTAAACTTTATCTAAGCTGTCAGATTTTTATCACAAGCAGCTAGTTGCCAAGAGCTCTAGAAATTGTTGAAATTATCTGTCAGCCTTTGAAATGGAAATTCACATTTTCATGATACGTGTATATGGTTGTGGTCTATAAAAACAACACCTTTAGCATTTTCAAATGTGTTACCAAGAGCGAGTCTGTCTGTGTGCTAAATGTTACTCACTCAGGTTTATGCTTCATAGACTAATTTTTATCTTCACCAAATCAACCGATATCTTACATCTGAACACACTTCTATTCAATACTAAAGAGAACTATAAAATGAAGGACAAAGTTTGCATCTTTTACAAGTTTCTGTAATGTCAATATATGGTGTAATCAACATGATAATCACTTTATGTATTTATTTGCACTATAATAAAACAGCAGGAAATTGTATATCTCACTAGCTCACAGTTTAGTTTTGTGAAAGGTACAACCTCAGTTGTATGCAGTCTGCCCACCGGCCAATGGCGAGACAACTGTTTTGCATTTGTGAAAGGTACAACCTCAGTGGTATGCGGTCTGCCCACCAGCCATAGTGAGACAACTCTTTTGTATTTGCTCACATTTGCTTACCCTGTGGTAAAAAAAACAATGATCCACTTCCGCCTGACCTGGTGTTGACCAGGAATGACAGCTATGGCGAGAATACTGATTAAGAGCTGCAATGTTTGCCAGGAAGCAATGCAAGAGAGGATAAAATTGGCTGGATGCAGGCAATGACTGAATACATGTTTCCCTTGGCAGAAGACAGCCGTGAACTTGATGGGACTAATGTGAACAATGCTTAGAGAGAACAAGTGGAATTTGGTACTGACCCTTCACTTTACTAGACTGCAGGACAATTTTGCCCTTCTGGAAGCTACAGCTCTCAAAGTGGCTATTGCTCAGAACAAATGAATCTTCTTTCATGTGGGCCGGTCTGAGCGGATTTGCAAAGGCCCCGGGGCAAAGTTTAAGAATCAGCTAATGACTGGGCTGTACCAGCTATTGTAAGTGGTGAAAGCGCATCGCACTCCCTACTACCATCAACCCATCGGTATAAAGGAGTGTAACGACTGACAATTGCCTTCAAGAACTGCTGCTGATGTGAGGTCAAAAGAAGTGGGATACTCTGTTCTCTCAACTGTTGAGAGTGTACAGAAGTACACCACATTCAGCAAAAAGAGATGGTCATCTCTCCAATTGATGCTTGGCTGAGCATCAATAGAATAAATTTTTACCTATTAATGCTTGGCTTAGAGTTGTGTTTGCCCGACTAGCTGAAGCGTCATCTAACACCCAAAGAGATTCAGCCGACACATGAGTGTGTGGTGAAAATGCTCAAAAAGCTAAAAATGTACACACAACTATCAGAAGGCAATTATTGGTTATCCGGCAAAAAGAAAGTAAAGAATCCTCCCTTTACAGCTACGAATTATGGGTTTGGTCGCTAAATAAAGGAAACAAAGACAAGACAATCTTAAGCTTCAAACAGGTTTTGTAGTACCGTATTAGGTCATAAAGGCCTGGCTCAACCATACTTGCCTAATGGAGCACTAAGGAAAACTGTCTTCTGTGCAAAGCGATAGCTGTCTCAAACTTTTTCATATTTACCCGAAAAAACTGAGATGGGTGCCAGTAACAATCAAGTCTCACATACGCCCTAATATAAAGAAGGCATGGCCCTGAAAAAAGTCAGTAGCAAGCTAGAAGCAAAGCTGGAGTTAGCCAAGCTAAGAGTTAGTGATACAAATAACCCAGAGATCAGGAAAAAATTTTAAAGTTTTGTTTGTTTATTTCATTTGACATTATATCACAACATAACAAAATGATAAAGAAATGTGCAATGAGGGCCCATATGGGTAGCATATGGGCCTATCCTCAGTTGAAAGACCTCTAAAAGCAGCTAGAAGAGCGTCAAACTGATACTCCAGAGCAACCAGTCCCAGAGATCATTTGCCACACCTAAAAGATAAAGCTAATGAACACTATCATACATTCTTACGAACCTGTCGACACATTTCAACAGGGTAAGACTGTAAGTTCACTTACAGATATGGTAAGCTTTATAGAGCCACTAAGACAAGAAAGTAAAATCATTCGCAGGCCTCCTACGCTCATAAGATGAGTCTGTGTTTGTGTGAAAGAGCGCACGAGAATCAAACAAGGCAGTGGGGTCTGTCACCCTGTAGGAAGGAAAGTGCCTTGTCCTGGCTGCCTCGATGAGTAATTATGTTTCAAACAGAAGGACTTATGTTGAATCACATCCAGTTGGCACACTGTCTTCTGGGGATAAGCCAAAGCCAGCTCAGATCCTACCTTTCAAGGATATGTCAAGTTGCTAGCCAAGTTAGGAACCTCGGGAGAATTACAAAATCCTTGATTGAGTGGAGGACGTTGAACGAGCTGAGTTTGCCAAATTTGCTCTATTATGTTAGCTGGCTGAGGCAGAGCCAACTGGCAAGACAATCGCCACTCAAATCACCACACTGTTTTGACACCCACCTATAGAGTTTAAACAGCTGCCTGCTGATCAAAAATTGGTCAGTGTGATCAGACCAATGCCTAAAGGAGCAATAGCGGAGTTATACCAGACTCACTCAAAGTTATACCAGACGCTATAAGGAGTTACATCAAATAAATATATAAAAATATTTTTAAATGGTGTTAATGCTAGTCAAAGCAAACTTATATAGTGATTGGTGAAGTAAATGACAAGTTTACTATTGAAAAGTAAGTAAAGATGATATTTTAATGGCTAGTAGACCTCAGAGCCAGTTCATCCTCTTCAAATGAGTATAAATCAGCCAGAGAGCATTGCTACATATTAATTTGATATGATAATGTTTGTCTTTTCTTTTTCATAATAGTTGCTGACGCATTTCATTCATTGTACTTAAAAGTGGTGAGCAAACAAACAAAAGTTATTCTTCAATTTGTTTAGCATTTATAATTTTTTCATAGCAGCAAACAACTTACGAAAAAATAATGTTGTGAGAAAAAAAATTTACCAGCAAGCAAAATCAAATCGCTTTTAAAAAACATATGTTTTTTCCTGCGAATTCATCATCAATGTTTGAAGATTTTTTTGTCTGCAGCTTGGAAATCTGGCAATAAGGTTCTACCCATAGAGTTATCACTCCAGAGGGAGATAACTCTAAGGTCCTACCAAGCTCTTGAGAAGTAACAAATCAGAATCTTGATATAAAATTTGCAGATGTAACTGTTGTTTTTCATTTTGACTCTGCCTTTTTAAATTCATATTCATATTTTTGCATTTAGAGCTTCTCAAAAAATCCTTGTTTTATTTTTTCAAAAATTTGAATATATTTGAATTGTTTAAAACTATTTCCACCAGTTATGTTTAGAATTTGGATACAATTAAATACACAGATCAATTTTTTTAAACCCAAGATACTCTCTTTTTAGTTGGTCATTTTATTATTTCTTGTCCGCCATTATGTTTTTAATAAAATAATTTAACTTTGATTTCAACTTTTTAGGCTCAAACAAGTTTCTGCCTGAAAGAGGAACAAACTTTATCATGTGCTTTTGTCCTGATCTTTAGTCCTCGTGCAAAACTTAATTTTTATACCCATTTTTTAACTTACCATAAGTTTGTAATCCAGTCTGGTGCTTCTGAAAAAGTTATCAAAATATACATAGTTTTGAACTGTAAGAAGTTTGAGTTTTGTTATGTGGATAGAAGCACGTGTTTGCACTAGAGTAAGATTCTTGACTAGCTGGAAGAGCTACTTGGTTTCTGATGTTCTTTCTAAACTGAATGGTTCAATAGCAAAGAGAATTCCTCCAGCCAGTCTCAGCCTGCACCTTGTGTTATGGGCAACATGTGCACTGACATCAGCAAAATAACATTTATTTTGCAATTTCTTGTTATGTTTTCTTGCAAGCCTTTAATACTTAATACCGTAAATTGATTATGTTTTTTTTGGTTCTGTCTGGATAAACACCCTATCTATGTTTTTTTCAATAGCTGGATGGGATGGGAGTAATTTTTCTAGAAGCTTTTAGAAGCTTCTAGAAGCTTATGGTAGCAGAATATTATGAGCATATGCGTGCAAAGATTGAAATTCTCCATCCACAGTCCAAACTGAATTCGTGAAAAAGTTCTACAGTGGAATTATGAAGGTAAATTAAAGAGTTGTTTCTAAACAAGGGTTTGTGAAAGGCTCCAAACAAATTAATTTTATAGATAGCATCACATCAAAAACCACCCAGTGAATATCAGCTCAAGCTATATATGTTTATAGAACACCGGCTTTATTGAGTTGGCAACAGAGATAAAAACAATTTTTGACTTTATTTTGAGACTTTTACCAAGCAATAAAAGTAAATTACTTAAAAAATTGTTAGACAAAGTCTCAAAGTTATTTATCAGGAGGCAAAAGGTACTAGTGGAGAACTGTTATATGACACGTTTAAACTGCATTTTATTGTTTTTCCTTTGCGTATGGTTGTACCATGCAAAGGTGATAATGTTGGTCCTTCAACTAACTATAAACTATTACACTGATTACTTGCATTCGTTTTAGTCTTCACAGTAAAATTGTGGTTAAAAGTCAGTGTTCAAAGTTTATAAAGTTTATCAAAAATTTTCTACAATGACCAGAGGTTTTGCAAAGTAATGTGTTGCCAGTCAGACTTACCGTGACACCCTTGAAGTATAACCATTTAATGGAAACAGTCTTATGATGGCCCTATAATATATTCTGCTCATCTACCTGGGTGACATAACTATAATCTTCTAGTGTTTTAATTCACACTAGGAGCAAATTAGATTATTTTTGGCTGACTGAGGTTAGTGAAACACAAAATCAAGAAGTGGAAACTGAGTGTTACACATGGCTCATAACAGGTTAATTATATATATATATATATATATACATATATATATTTATATATATAAATATATATATATTTAAATATATATATACATATATATATATATATTTATATATATAAATATATATATACATGTATATATACATGTATATATACATGTATATATACATGTATATATACATGTATATATATATATATATATATATATATATTACCTGATTACCTGTTAACAAGCTGAAAGAACAGTTTTTGAATATTCAGATTCTACCCTACTCAATCTGTTGGCTACCAATTTACTGGAGAGTGCCTTCTTTCCCAAGAACAACGTACAAACACTTTTATACTGTTTACACAACGCACTGTTTCCAAATAGACAGAAAAAGTGTTACTCAATTGAGGTTTTGACTATCATACAGGGAGTGGTACATATTAAACCACAGCTGCACAATAAATATTTGTGGTGAGGATAGACTAACAATCACTAGCATGTGTCAATGTCCCATGTAACTCTTTCTTTCTTTGTTTTTCTCTGCTAGAATCATAAACTTTTGAAGCAGAACTAGCTTTTCTGTTCATTTCTATAAGCTTTCATCAGTGTCTGCTAAAATCTTTGTTGAAACTTTGAGAGATGAAACTTTTCAAAAATTTGATTTGAAAGTTGTTGCAGTTTATCACTTATTCAGTTTGTAACAATTAAAAGTTTCTGATGTAGAAAATTATAACGGTTTTTAGACTATTGACTAAAAACGTTTCAAACTTCATTTTCTAAAATACCAAGGCATAATTAAATAATCCTAATCAGTTAAAATGATGGAATTTCTTGCTATAATTTATATCTTTTTTTGGAATTCTGTTATCTTTAGCTAGCTAAATAAAGCAGAAACTCGTGACCTATATTTTTAGCTACTTTGGTGTTCTTTTACATGTAATTATAAAGCATGTACTTTAGTCAATTGGGGTTTTATGATTCAAAGTTTAGGATTTGTCATTAAATTTCTATCAATTAGGAAAAATAGCTCTTCTGATGGCTGCAGCTTTAATTAACGATTATATTTGTAAAAGTATAATGTAAATTGTTCACTTTCAAAGTGATATGTGATACTTGTGACATATTTTTACTAAGCTAGAATTTTTGAAATCTCTTCAATGCTGGAAATATTCCGTACACTTTTGTATTTCAGTCCATAATTTTCCGACGCGGCGATACACAGAGTTGGTATCAGCATCATTACACCAAATGGATGAAGTTCTTGATTGCATTTTAGAATCAGTGCATCTTGTTGTGGACTTGCCGAAAATGACGCGAGGTCATAGTCTCTATGATGTTTCCGATTACGGCGTCCTTGAACACTGGTTTGTAACGGAAGACTGACTGGTCCGTGCCAAAAGTACCTATAATTCGTTATATCAAAGAAACCTTTATCTCCGATGTAACCAACCTGATGTTTCTCTGGAACAGTTACCTTCATTCTATTCTGTAAATCTAAGGGTCCTTCAACAAACAGTAGTGGGGAGTATTTATTAGGGTCTCTAACTGTCAGTTTTGTTGTGTCACTTAGCTCTATGATGTACAAAGGCTTTTCCGAACTGTTGAAAAGACCAAAGTAGTGGGATGGCACAGAGCTCACATTGTTAGCTATTTTCCGAACATAAAAAAATGATGGGTAGGTATCTGCATTTAGTGAAAAACTAGACAAGTACTCTCCTGTCAAAGTTTCTGAAATATCAGGTAACTTTGGAGTCTGTTGTACTGGGGGAAATCCTTTGTCGAGTAACCCAATCATTACTAGTTTTCCAAGCAAAGAAATTGCAGTTTTATTTTCCAGATAAGGTTTGAAGTTGCTCATAGTAAACCTTTTGTTGGAAGATGAGCTATGTTCCTGTGCGATTGTAGCTACTATATTGGTAGAGTCATTTTGACATATTGAAAATGTTCGATGAAAGTTTCCTTTGAAAAGATCACTCGGTTCGGCTAATTCTTTATATGTTCCACGACCAACAACGTTACCATTCGGCAAAATGAAATCTGTCACAGAAAACGAACTCTGTCCCACAAGCCTCAACACAGGCGCTCCTTGAGGTTTTGTCTGCAGCTGTGCAACCAGACTTTTAGGTTCAACTACGCATTCTAAAAATACCGGCCCAGAAAGTCTACATAAAACTCGCAAATTATGTTCTTGTCTTCCATCTTTAGACGGCTTTTTTGAATTCATCATAACTTCTGTCCACTGAGAGCAGTTCAAAAACTCCATTGTTTAATATTCTTAAACACCCACAACTTTTTCAATCATTCTTTTGAAATTAGCATGAGTTATTGCTGGAATTTAAATAATCCTAAAGATGTACACTCAACTTTTTTAAGCCTGAGCTACTATTTTATTGTTGTTGTTTTGTTTATTTTAATACAAATATTTTTACAATATTAAAGTTAGCGTGCTATGGTTTAGTAACTATCTAATTTACCGGTTCCAACTTTGGCTTAAATAAAATAATAATATTTTTGATTTCTGATGACTATACAGGTTTTGCTGGTAACGAGAATAGAAACATTTTAGCCAATTTCGATTTCAGAAAAATACTTACGCTAAAACTTGTTACCTGTAAATATTTTGTTTTCAATGTGCAGGTACTGATAAAATTATACCATATTTTGCAAAACGAATTTGATGGCTCATATTATTTGAGATTTTAAACTAGCGATAAAGTTCACCATATACAAACAGTTGCCATGTCGTTTGTTTTGGTTTAACTTCAAAATTGGTTTGAAAGATCAACAAACTATAATTCTGGTCAGTGAGTAGAAGTTTTTAATTTATTTAGTTTTATGAAGGTGCAAATACAATCCTAACTCAATTATGCTTGTTTCATGGATATCTTTATTTCAATAGGAATATTTATGGTGCACAGTTTTTTATTTCATATTTTATAATAAATAAGAATTCATTACATTTATTTCATGATGGAATGTTGTATTGACCAAAACTCTGTAAGAAGACGTGTTAACTTTAAGCTGTAATTATGAACTTCATCAACTTGGACTATTGATGCTGATATCCCGTCTTTGAATTGCTGCCTCAGAAATTAAAGCTCCAATATATTTATACAGTTCAATAATAATAATATCTAAATAAAATTTTATCGCTTTGGATAAAATTGTAGCAATTTTTATTATATTATGTGTGTTAATATTTCACTTCGTGTCTTGTATTTCATTGTCATGTAACATATAATAATTTGTGATAATATTGAATAATGTGTGCTCATTATATTTTGAAAAGCTTCAAAAAAATTAGACACTTTTAAGATTAGAAATTTGCGTTTAAAAACTTTTATATCTGTTTTATTTTTATTTTTAATTTATTTGATCGGCAAAAACATTTTTTCCATAATATGAAGTTTGAAAGGCGCAGTTTTTTCACAAAGTTTGAAACCTTTAAAGCTGTGTTATTTTTTACCTAATTTATTTAAACTGTACAAAACACTTTTCTCATGATATGAAGGTTGATAGTTAGAATGGTACCTGTTGTTGTATGTTAAATAAAAAGGAATTTTCTGTGCAAAAACTTTTATTACCCGGGCAACGCCGGGGATTCACCTAGTTTGAAAATATAATGCTGGACTTAATTCGTCTGAACATTGATACTGATAATTAGTCTTTGCATTGTATACAGTTTATTCTATCAATTATATAACACATCAGAGAGGTCTAGTGTAGAACATACATTTATGCTCCTAAAAAATACTTTTGCTATACAGTTGATAGCGATGTATTCACCTTTTCGCTACTGAGCGCTTACGGCCAAAAAACCCCTTATCAAGCCGAGCCAATTACTAGCGCCATTAGAGTCTTTGATATGAATGCATGAAAACTGCAGTAACTTACATCAACTTTGTGGTAGAAACATAATTTAATATGCATAGGGAAGCTGGGAAAATATTCAACAAACTTATAGTTTTTCTATGTAGATAGATTGGAAATATTTTACAGTAAGGATTCCATATTTGTTGAAGCTATCATTATTTTATTTTAAAATGCCAATTTCCATTACATTTGTTAAATTAAAAATGTATATGACATAGTTGTATAAATAATACTCGCAATGATTCATGTTTGCAAAAATTTTCAAAAGTTGGTCGTCGAAGTGAACTGACAGTGGAGTTATGAGCTTCGATGCATTGTGGATGCATTCTCCAAACTGCTCTTTGCGTGACCCTAACAAGCAGTGCAAGATGAATGCTTGACGAGGTAGTTGAAACTTTGCTATAATTTACATGTAAATTGACATGGAACCATAATTTAATAAACAATGGAAAACTGAGAGACTTCTCTACAGGCAGCCATTTTTTTACAAATCGCTTGTGAATATTTCAGTCTTAATTCTGATATGTTGAAGTTATCACTTTTTATTATAAAATATTTAAAGCAAATACATTTTTAGAAGCAAAAACTTGGAAAAAAATGTTTTAAGAAAAGGAATTGCATGGAGTAATTGCATGTAGGAGGGATTCTTTGGGCAGATCTTCTTTAGAAAAGGTTTTAGTGGGACTGCACAAAAACAATATTGAAACCCTTTGGTTAATAATCTATTGGAAGTTTATGCTTTTTCCATATTTGGCCGAAAACAAACAAAAATATTTTAGATTGGCTGTTGTAAATATTAAATAATTAAAATTGGCCTCTGGCCTTTTTTTTAGATTTATCAAATACCGAATTATTCACCTATTTAAATAATCTTTTTAAATATGAATTGGCTTTTTCCTAAGGTCGGCATTAAGTTTGATATATGGCTCGATTTATACCAATTCTATAAAATTGTGTATTTTTTGTATTTTTGTCATTTTTAAAGCTATTTCTAGCCAAGTTTTGACAATGACGTAATGTATCACGTAATTATTTTTTGTTTGTTAAATTGGGTATTGTTTTTTATAATTTTATCCATTGGAATTGCGAGTCTCTCAGCTAGTGATATCATATATTTAGAATACTCATTGGGCGTGGTTGTTTTTGGGTGTAGCTGGAAAATCATTGTGTTGATCATCTAACTTTTTAGAGTACTCCAAATCTACCTCAGCAACATAGCCTTCATCGCCCCTAATTTCATCTAGCAACTCGACACATTCAAATCTATTAGTTGGGAGCAGTTCCCATTCAGAAAAGTTGTTCATATCTACACACACTATTTGGCAGCTCCTGTGTGTTAGGTCATAACCTTTAAGATGGGGATTAATGGCTCTAACATATCCCAAAGATTCACAAGTTAATAGCCCTCTTCTTATGCCTAATTTAAAAAAAATGTATATATATTTATATCATTCAATAGCTTTATTTTGATGCCAATTTTTTTTTTACAAAAGCTTCACAACTTAGCGGAGGAGCTTTAATGTAATCACAAGAATCAAGCTTGTAATTTTCTATTGCTAACTTCCAAAACTTTCCAACACATCTGTGAGTAACAGCACTTGTTTTCTGATAGAACTTGTAAAATTCACCTAAATCTTTAGTATTTATTTGTTGCCATCATTTTAAGCGTGTTTATAATCAGATTCTTAACATCGGCGTACCTATAGAGAAAAGGTTTCAAAGCTTCTTTGCAAGGTAGAGACGTTTCCTTATACGTATTTCCTGAAAAATTTCATATACTTCTGCAGATAAATGCATTTTCTAGATAAAGACTCATAATCATGGAGATAAACCGCTTTCAAATAAGGCACGTTTTTGAATTTTGCTACATGTTTTTTGCGACTATTGTTTTAAAGTTTAGCAAATCTATAGAGTGAAATTTCTTTAAAATTATTATTTATAAGTTGATTTCACCAGTACTAGCAATGACAACTACAGCCAGTTTTTTAGTACAAACTTTGGTTATGAGATGATAATCATAGCTTCTAAAATTGTGAATTCTAACTAGATATTTCTTAAAGTATGTAAGTTTCAGATTTCATTTTTATGAGTTGGTCCTCTGTACAGTCCAGACACATAATCATGGCCTCTAACTTTTTCAAATACAAAATATTGTTGACATATTCAACAACGAATAATTGTTGAGATTCTTGCTCATCTGGTGGGATATTTTGGTAGGGGTTATTGATACTGATTTTACTCGGCCATGTATTTTCATTAACTCCTTAAAAATTGTTTCAGGCAATCTTTTCCTTTATGCAGTAAAAATCTCAAAGATTTTTCGAGTGGTTTTACCAAGCGAAATGCAAACACGCAAGGTACATATACATTATCTTGTAAAATGCACTCAAAATCTGACTATGCTAAATAGAAAACATTTCCATGTTTATGTAACTTGACAATTCTAGTACAAAACTTTTTGGGGGCTTTGTAGTTTTGCAGATACCATTTTGTAGCTTTAAACAATTTGTTGTAGGCTCTTGTAATGTTCTTTTACTAAATTGGTTTAGACATCTACATGTAAGACAATTAAGCTTTCTTTTACAATTATTAGTTTGTTTGTGCATTAATGCTGAAACATTTTTAATCCACATGTTATACTCTTTATGCAAAAGTGGACATACAGGTAGCAAAATTATCTTATAGAGCTTGCTATCAATATGCAAAACATGCAACTCTTTTTAGTCAACTCACAGACATTTATAACCAAACCATTTTCTCAGCAAATTATTGTATTTTAATAACTTTCACGAGATCTTCTAATTTTATGAATTTAGAATATTTGTATAGGGTTTATATTTAATCACACAGCTGTGATTATCTTAAAATTCTTTGTGATGCAAACAGGATAGTACAACCCATAAAATCATGTTTTGTCATCTTTTTGAACAATGATTACAGCCTTTTTACTAGCTAGCTAGCTTTTTGTGTTTTGATATATAAGGCATCCTTAGAGGTTGATAATTATAAAATTCCATATGTATTCAAGTAATTTTTTGTATAGTCCAGACAAACTTGTAATTACTGTACAGATATAGTCCATGTTTATTATTAGTATGCCCATCTAATACATGTTTAATTCAGTCTAATTGGAAATTTATGAGCACATATTGTCTACAGATGTTGGTCAAATTATTTCCACTTTTTCATTTGGAATACCACAAAAATTACTATTTGCTTCATGTGCCCTTTTTTGGACAAACTTCATTTCTATATTCATTCCAAACATTTTGCTAATACTCATTCGATCTTTTACAATTGTGATTAGTTGTTGATGTATTGATCGTATTAATACATCAATGTCCTCCGTATTAAAAGATCCCACATATAGCGTTAACTTTTCACCAATATCTAAACGTTTTTCATTAACAACCACTTGCTACGGATTTTGAACAAACTTATAAGTTACTCGCTGAATGTTGTTCACCAACTCTTGTTTTTTTATTCTAAGAGATTACCAAGATTACTAGCTAATAACTTTAAATCATGAAATATTTGCTTTTTTAGATTCGGAGGTAGCAGTACAGAGCTCCTATTCAAAATGTCTTGTACATGTAGTTCAGCTTTTATTAAACTAATATATCCACAAATTCACAAAAATTTGACTCTTTTTTGTAAATTTCTTTTTAGTAGCTTGACATAGGATGCAGCCATTTATTATAATAAAATATTTAATACTTTTAAACTCCTTTTGATGTTTGGCAGTTTATTCAAATAAGTTTATTTTAATAGACAATCTCACTATTAAGCTTCATAACTCGAATCACTAAAAATAGCGTAAAGCGTTCCACTATGGAAGACATCAGTAAAACAAAGCTAATTACGTGTAGCTACAACTTTCTTGTAAAAATAATTAGACTTGTCGGGCGCTAACAGCGCTTGCAACAAGTTGAACTTATGGCTATTTAATTTTTAAAATAAAATGCAAAAAGCATAAAATATTTTATACTATCTAATTTTGTGATTTTCATGTAGCTGTGCGCATCAGTACCACTTTTTGTGATTTATCTTAAATTTAATTAAATTTAATTAAAATTAAATTTCCAACTTTTCCACAATTTAAATTTGTCATTAAACTAACCAAAATCAAATATTTAAAATCTAGTGAATTTTATAAGCATATAGCATATTTACTCTTTGTACTTAATACCAAGTTGTTTTCATGAATTTTATAATCAGTGGATGATAAATACGATGTTCCTCTATCGGTATCCTTTTATTTTCGCTCCAAACACTGAATTATGATGTTGATACATTATTAGACACTATGTCATTTACAGAATCATAATTACTAACACTTTGTTCATCATTTACTCAACTAATAGCCTTTCTTACAAATATTTGACTCATTGTTTATAAGGGAGCTGCAGCGACATTCCACAGAAGGTTTAACTTACGTCCTGTGACAGATGATTTTATTACGCTAGCAAACACATATACTTTGTGACTTTCTCAACATGATAGCCTAATGTCCACAACTTGGAGTGATAAGTGTGTCCCCAGTTATTAGGTTGTTGTTGCAGGCCGTTATATACAAACACCTTTCTGAGTGTAGCAATGTATTTAGGCACAAAGATTTTTAATTCTGTCCTAGTATCATCATTTGTAATTGTGACTATATGTGAATTATATTAGGTTGGCTTGGGGTTGACTGATATGATGGTATAAGAGTTGTTTGATATAAACTAGCTAATTTCTACATTGGCTCAGTAGCTGCCTATAGTTCTGTACGGCATACTCTCTTACCATCCACGCTTATTTATTATCAGTTATACTTAATACAAAATTTGGCTAGTGTAGTATGCTATAGGTATTGTCTTATATTTCAATTAATGACATCTATCTCCTACATCCTACATTTTTTATTACCAACTCTTTATTACTGTTGTTATGTTCTCATCACCTCACACTTTGGAAAAACTTTAGGGTCATTGAGTACAAAATCAGTGAGTGCAAGTAAAACTGAACTGCCATATAACGTACCACTGACTGCCCAAATCAAACAAAGTAACCATTTTTTGCTTGTTTCTTGCTTCAACAAATTAAAAATTGTGTCACTTGTTGTTTACATTCACCGGTAATGTGACTCTGTCTTTTACATTAAACATGTGTTCACTGAAATCTAGTAGTGAACCAGAAGACCGGACAATTCGCATTTGATTTTAAAATTTGTCTGCTATATCCTGGGACATTTTATAACACAAGTCATCAATGTCAATTTCGAATTTATAAATGTATTTTCTCATTTTCCACCGTTATAATTTTGTTAGCTTTTAAATTTGTCTAAGCTCAATGTAGAACAATTTCAAACAAGGGTTATAAATCACGCAAACAAATAAATTACTGATATGACTATTAAATACTTTATAGACTCAGAATCGGATGACCAAAACTACAAACAAACAAAACCAACTGTTTGGTAAAGTAATTTTTAGATGATTTGCTGCCATGAAATGTGTTAAATTTTTTGCAATTACCTGTTTTGTTAATGTGACTAGATTTTTAGCGAGACATTTTTTAGGATAAAACTGCTAGAAACTTTCTGCTGCAAATTCATGAATGTTTAAAAGCTGTTTCTTTCTAATATAACAAAATCTGTTTCTGGCTATGAAAAATCTTTCTATATATTTCAGACAAAGGTCAAATGAGAGACTATATACAATTTAATTAGAACAAACTACTATAGCATTTCAAATATCTGAGAAATTTTGGTGAAATTCAGTGAAGGATTTCCCTTAATTTTTAGGTTTCTGCCAAACATTTTTCACCAACAGCAGCAACAGTTATGTGAGGATAATCAGTTTATACCAGCTTTACAATAGTGTGAGTGCATTTCATAGCACCGCAATAATTTCATAAATTGTTATAAAATTATTGCATAGATTCTAGATATGGCTGTTGTATTCTTTTCAATCATATTGACTGCCTGAAACATGACTGTCTATATTAGCTACCATATAAAACACTTCCTAGGAAACCATTTGATTATAAACAATGACCTAAAGACATCAGAAAAAATTGAACAAGTTTTGAAATATAATTAAAACACTGACTCATGTGAACTAATTGAAAAGGCAAAGATCATCTGCAATTTTATTTAGAAAATCCTATTACCAGTAGACCTCAGAGCTAGTTGATGTTTGTATGTAAAATAATCCAAAAATATTATAACTTTATAATAGCCTGCTGCTATTAAACAATTGCTGTTGGCTTGTACTTATTGACAGAAGTATTTGACAGTTACTATAAATAACCTGAATTTTACAGTATTCTATAACCATAATAGTTATAGATAGTACCATATGGGTGCACAAAGTCAAACCATTTTGTGTTGTGGGGAGCTACGGTCGTATGCTAAAACAAATAACTTTATTCAAACGAAACGTAGTTGGTTTAATGCAACAAAATACATTTGGTTTAAATAAAGCTAAGTTTGATATAGCTTAAGTTACCATTCTATTGAACTACACAAAACTATGTATAAAGAATACGTGTGAAAGCATAACAAAGAGATAATTAGACAAGATATGGCTTACCATTACTATCCAAAAAACAAAAATTTTGAACTACAGTATAGATCAGGTGTTAGAGATACTCAGCAAGCCTAGCAAACTATTTTTGCTACCATAGTTTACTCATCTGTTGTTACAATGTTTTTTAGATTTTATGTGAATTTTCCATAGCAACAATTGTTTCATTTATTAGTTTGAAGCTTTTTTAGTACTACTGTAAAGCCTGAAAGCATTTTAAAGACGTACTTAGGCTATTCTTTATAATATTGTTAATCTAAATTAAAACAATGATTTCCATCTCATTCACCAGTACAGCTAATTCTATTAGCTCGATCTAACTAATAATTGCAATGGGGAACTTAAAATTAAAACCAAGTCATCATGTCAGTAGCTTGTAAATGAAAAATGTTGGTGAAATTCAGTTCCAAGTTTTTGGACTTAATCGCTGATTGAGCTTCATTTCCAACTACAACTCAAATACCGCAGTAGGCATTCTTTTGCTTTTTATTTCACCGTTAAAAGCGCATTACCACAGATTCCGGTTAATGCGCCCTAACGGTGAAAAAAAACTGCAGAATAGCCGCAGCCTCTGAACCAGCCGCATGGCTCAAAACATCAAAAAAGTAGCGGCTAATAGTCCAAAAGGTACGGTAGGTAATTACCTGAAATCCTCTGAATAGCATTATTGACAATACTAAAGTTTAGTTTTGCGTTAGTGTGAGGATTTCTCAGCATAAATCGTTTGATTGTACAACTAATGACTTAAAAAATAATCCGTGAGCAATCATGGCTCAGATATTGGTAGACAGAGAAAACCGACGTTTTAATCCAGACTGGACTACACAATTCTTTTTTCTTGAAGTAAAAGGGAATCCTATATGTTTGATATGCAATAATTCAGTTGCTATAAACAAGTTAGCAAATGTCAAAAGGCATTACACTCAAAACCATCCTGACTATGACGGAAAATTTCCTCCAGGTACAGCTAGGAGGCAGGAACAGCTTGATAGATAACAAGGCAAGCTAATGAACAAATGATTATGATGAGGGGAGCTACAAGCTTGCAACAAAGAGATGGGCTACTGCTGGTTATGAGGTTTGTTATAAATTTGCCGAGGCAATGGCTCCATACAGCCACAGTGAACTGTTTAAAGAAGGCATGGTTTCAGCCGTTCAAGCGCTCTACCCTGAAAAGCTATATATTCAGCAAGCTGTTCAATCAGTACCGCTATCTAGGAATACGTGTGCACGACAAATAGAAGCTATTGCCAATCATGTGACTGAAGGTGTCATATATAACTTGAACAGGTGTGAATCATTTTCAGTTGCAGTAGATGAGAGTACTGACATAAACGATGTTGCTCAGCTGAGTGTGTTTGTTCGGTATTATCTCAACAACAAGTTTAGTGAGGACCTTGCAGCAGTTATTCCACTGACAGAACGTACGACTGGAGAAAATATATATCAGGCGTTCATGGCTTACATGGACTCTCATAAAGTGTCAATGCATAAGATAATTTCTGTAGCAACAGATGGCGCCCCAGCTATAGTGGGTGTATATTCTGGTTTTGTTAATCGCCTGAAAAATAACAATCCTCAGATGATTGCATTTCATTGTATCATACACGAAAGCTTTCTCTGTGCACAACTGAAAGATGAATATGGAAGTCTTATGCTGAACATAATGAAACTAATAAACCTTGTCAGATCAAAATCATCTCTACGACACCACCAGCTTAGAAAATTTCTACAGAAGTCTGATTCTCAGTATGATGAATTGTTAGTACACAACAGTGTCAGGTTAGTACCATACTGCTATCTTAGAATTATATTTGACATACTCATTTTCATTACATTATGATGAGGTAAAAAAGCACAGGAAAGTTGTGAATATTGTCAATTATTTTTAATATACACTGTACTTTGATGTGTTTTTGTAGATGGCTGAGTTAGGGTAGAGCTTTGCAAAAAGTATGGACTGTAAGACAGCATATTGACTAGTTTCTTAGTGATATTGGAGGAGATGCAGTAGAACGATTTTTAGAGATTCTCAGATCAGAGCATTCACTGAGAGACATGGCTTTTCTGACATACATTTTGGCTCATCCGAATGATGTGAATTTGAAATTGCAGAATGAAGGTTATAATGTGGTAAAACTCTGGCAGGCAGTAACATCTATTAAAGACAAACTCTACTGCTTTTACGAGGACATAAACAGTGATATGAACAACTTTCCAATCATCACGAAATTCGTGAATTGGACCTTACAACAGCACGCGCTTTTCTCATTGATGTTTCTTTAAAGATGGAGCATCACTTTGCTGGTTGCGTGACTTTTCAGGTACATCAGCTTTGGAAAGCGCAAGTTGATAAATTTCCTCGTGTTCAGACAGGTGTGGCAGAATTAGAGCTGTATGATTTAAAAGCAGATATACCGGTTAAAGCTCAATTTGCTTAGCAAACTATTGTAGGGTTCTGAACACAACCTGCTGTACAGGATAAGTATCCTATGCTATGCAATATGGCAGTGCACTTACTTACTTTCTTTGGTACAACCTACTTGTGTGAATCAATGTTTTCAAAGCTGACATTTATAAAGAGTAGGTATCGGAGTGTACTGACAGAGGAACATACTCAACCGCTCTTAGCCGTAGCAGTCACCAAAGATAAACTAGATATTGCAGCAATAGCTGCCAAGCAAACTCGCTTTCATGTGTCTCATTAACATTACAGATACTCCTTCTGTATAGTAGATTTTGTTGAGAATACACCCACATATGTTGTTATGTTACACCTTGTTACTTTCATGTTTATGTTCATGTATATATGTTTACTTACCCATTACTTAAAATACACATACATTTACATATATACAGCTGTATTCATGCCTGACCCTTCTGATAAGGCCTGGTTACCTGTTTGGCCTTCCAACAAAAGTATTTGGGCATCCCTGACGTAGAGCTACACTTGATTTTGTAAAGTAAATGTCACTAAACCATTTGTCAACTAACAATCATTGCCAGCGTTCCAAGCAGAGAAAACCCATCCCAGTCAGCTAGGTTGGGTTTGAAACTGCTCAAAAAAGCATTTTGCTGTAGGTTAAACTATGATACTGTGAGTGTAGATATTTATATGTTCCTAGAGTCTCATTTAAAGATTGAAAAAAATCAATTCAAATTACCTTTGAGAGATTTTTCTGTCAAATCCACATTTGCATAGGTTCCATGACCAGCAGTTCTACCACCTGGCAAAATAAAACATGTAGTAGAAAATGAGCGTTGTCTCACAAGTTTCATCACAATCGAACTATAGTTTCTTGTCTGCGGCTTTGCAACATAGCTATAGTAGGTTCCACAACACATGCAAAGTTTTGCTGAGCTTGGTCACCGTATAAAATATTGTCAGCTTTAATATGAGTGTACCACACTCTTTTGGCTTTGTTGAGTTTATGATAATTTTCTTCCACTTAGACATCCCCAGTTGATCCATAGCTTAAAACACTTTCATAAAATTGAATTGCTCAAAAGTATAAGTAAAAGTTATGCATACATTATATGCTTCTACAGAATATTCTTTTGCCACGCAGTAGATAGCATTGTATTCTCCCTCTCGCTACCGAGCGCTTAGGGCCAAAAAAATCCTCAGCGAGTCGAGCCAATGACTAGGGTGATTTGAGCAGTTGACCAGACTTTATAATAACTGCAGTAACTTACATCAAAATTGTGCTAGATGCATAAACTAATTTGCATGGGAAAGCTGAGAAAATCCTCTACAAACCTATACTATTTTAATGTAGATAGATTGCAATTACCTCACAGCACAAGTCCCAATTTGTTGAAGCTATGAAATTGTATTTTACTATGCTAATTTCTATGACACTTTTTAATTAATAAATGTATATGACATTGTTGTAAAATCATTAATGCAATTTTTCATCTTTGCAATTACTTGTAAAGAGTTGGGCCGTCTAAGTACATTGAAAGTAGAGTTATGAGCTTCAATGCATCGCAGGTGCACCCTCAAAAATCCTTACTGCGCGACCCTAATGAGCAGTGCAAGATGGATGCCTAAAACTTTGTTATAATCGCATGTGAATTGACATAGAATCTTACTTGAACAAACATTGGAAAACTGAAAGATTTCTTTACAGGCAGCCATTTTTTTTCCACAAATTGCTTGTGAATATTTCAGTCTAAATTATGATCTGTTGAAGTTTCAACTTTTTATTATAAAATATCGAAAGTAAATACATTTCAGAAGCAGTCACTCAGAAAAAAATGATTTATGAAAACTATTTACATGGATTCATAGTTTTGCAAATTTGCAAAAAAATGATTGTCTAAGTGCATTAAAAGTTAAGTTGAAAGCTTTGATGCATTGCATCTGCACATTTTCAAAATTATCATGACATTGAGCAGTGCAAGACAATTATTCAACATGGCTGCCTAACCTCTGCTATACATGTAACTCACACACAAATTTGCATGAAGCTACATGAATGAACTTGCTTTGCAAAGCTGAGAAATTTTTCGCTAGATTGAGGTTTTTCAGCCAGCATGTGAAGACTACAGCCTGTGTTTCAATTGTTTGTAGTTATGATTTTTGCTGTCAAATTTCTTATGCATTTTAAGCTATATATTTATGTAACAATACTGCATATATACTTATAGCACAGATTCATGTTTGCTGCAGTTTAAAGCAAAGTTTAGCTGATTGCGTACAAAAAGAATTGAGTGGTGAACCTGTATTCACACATTTGGTAAAGCAGTAAAAGGCAAGAAGCAACATTTATTATGAGTAGAAACAGCAATTCATAGACTGTTAGATTGCAGAAAAATATGTGAACTTACTCTTTGATTGATGAAGGTGCCCTGAAAAAGGCAGTGGGAATACCAACAGGCAACAAACACAATATATTAGATAATAGCATTTCAGCAAGTTCATGTACAAAAGCTTGCAATACAAAGCAATGACGCATTTGAAGAAACTAGAATACAAATTTGTAAACAAATTCATTTAGCATGGTATGGCTCAAAGCATAGCATGCATTGCAGAAATACACATGGCTTGGCATTCATATTTACTTTCAATTTGCGTACAGGTTTTTTCATCAGTGCCAAGTTACAAACTTGGCTGCCCTTTTTTTCTGAACTATTCAACACCGTTTAATGAGTGGAAAAATTTGAGACTAGAGGAATAGTTCTTGCTGCAAGATCTAGTGTATTCAAATATTTACTCAATTAATTTCTGCCAAAACACCAGGACAGTAATTTTAGAGTTGCTATGGTTTTTAAAAACTATGTCAGCATTGTATAAACAAATATCTAATAAATTAGAAATAGATTTTTGTTTTATTTCATGATTTTAGGCACAGCATTATAATAATGCAAAACTTGATAACATGTTTCAACTCCCACCATGCATTTATTATATTTCAAAATGGCAGCTGGTTTTCAGAATTTACTCCCTTTATAATTTAGTTTTATCTACGACTTCCAAGTTTTTATGCATAGTTGAAAAACATAAATATGTTTTTGATTTCTCCAACAGCCAACCATACTTTCCACATTCGAAAAGCTTGTTGTCTCACATTTTTAATGGTTTTTCTATTACAAATTTTCATGTCTTTAGGAACACCTTTTTTGTTTGAATATTGAGTTCCGCTAACATGAGTAATATTTTTTCCAGGTTTAGCTGCTTATTCAGGCAAATTATAAAAAATTATCCATAAATAAACAATGACTCCAATTTTTCAAGTCATTCGATAGTTTATTGACTATATTGCGGATGGCTTTTCTGCCAATGCCTTCAGCTTAAATTGCTCTTGCTCATTCCTGATGTATACAGTCAACTTGAGCACATAGCCAGAGACACTATCACAGACTACAAATAACTTTATTCTAAATCTTGATCTTTTAGATGTAATATACTACCTAAAGCTGAGTCATCCTTTCCATCCCAGCAAGCTTTCATCTATAGCTATAAATCTATTAGGCAGCGAAACATAAGATAACAGGTCACATATCATAGCAAATAGATTTCCTAGCTTAGAGACTTTTTTTAAGCAGAGGCTTCAGAACTGTCAGTAAAACACAAACTGTTTAAAATCATTAAAAACCTGCTTCTTGAAATAGTTTTACTAACTAGAAATTCCACTGTCATTCAAGTGAATGGTCGTGACGATGTTTTAGACCTTACAACAGCAAGCGCTTTTCTCATTGATGTTTCTTTAGAGATGGAGCATCACTTTGCTGGTTGCTTGACTTTTTCAGGCACATCAGCTTTGGAAAGCGCAAGTTAATAAATTTCCTCATGTTCAGACAGGTGTGGCAGAATTAGAGCTGTATGATTTAAAAGCAGATATACCGGCTAAAGCTCAATTTGCTTAGCAAACTATTGTAGGGTTCTGAACACAAACTGCTGTACAGGATAAGTATCCTATGCTATGCAATATGGCAGTGCACTTACTTACTTTCTTTGGTACAACCTACTTGTGTGAATCAATGTTTTCAAAGCTGACATTAATAAAGAGTAGGTATCGGAGTGTACTGACAGAGGAACATACTCAACCGCTCTTAGCCGTAGCAGTCACCAAAGATAAACTAGATATTGCAGCAATAGCTGCCAAGCAAACTCGCTTTCATGTGTCTCATTAACATTACAGATACTCCTTCTGTATAGTAGATTTTGTTGAGAATACACCCACATATGTTGTTATGTTACACCTTGTTACTTTCATGTTTATGTTCATGTATATATGTTTACTTACCCATTACTTAAAATACACATACATTTACATATATACAGCTGTATTCATGCCTGGCCCTTCTGATAAGGCCTGGTTACCTGTTTGGCCCTCCAACAAAAGTATTTGGGCATTCCTGACGTAGAGCTACACTTGATTTTGTAAAGTAAATGTCACTAAACCATTTGTCAACTAACAATCATTGCCAGCGTTCCAAGCAGAGAAAACCCATCCCAGTCAGCTAGGTTGGGTTTGAAACTGCTCAAAAAAAGCATTTTGCTGTAGGTTAAACTATGATACTGTGAGTGTAGATATTTATATGTTCCTATAGTCTCATTTAAAGATTGAAAAAATTCAATTCAAATTACCTTTGAGAGATTTTTCTGTCAAATCCACATTTGCATAGGTTCCATGACCAGCAGTTCTACCACCTGGCAAAATAAAACATGTAGTAGAAAATGAGCGTTGTCTCACAAGTTTCATCACAATCGATCTATAGTTTCTTGTCTGCAGCTTTGCAACATAGCTATAGTAGGTTCCACAACACATGCAAAGTTTTGCTGAGCTTGGTCACCGTATAAAATATTGTCAGCTTTAATATGAGTGTACCACACTCTTTTGGCTTTGTTGAGTTTATGATAATTTTCTTCCACTTAGACATCCCCAGTTGATCCATAGCTTAAAACACTTTCATAAAATTGAATTGCTCAAAAGTATAAGTAAAAGTTATGCATACATTATATGCTTCTACAGAATATTCTTTTGCCACGCAGTAGATAGCATTGTATACTCCCTCTCGCTACCGAGCGCTTAGGGCCAAAAAAATCCTCAGCGAGTCGAGCCAATTATCAGGGTGATTTGAGCAGTTGACCAGACTTTATAATAACTGCAGTAACTTACATCAAAATTGTGCTAGATGCATAAACTAATTTGCATGGGAAAGCTGAGAAAATCCTCTACAAACCTATACTATTTTAATGTAGATAGATTGTAATTACCTCACAGCACAAGTCCCAATTTGTTGAAGCTATGAAATTGTATTTTACTATGCTAATTTCTATGACACTTTTTAATTAATAAATGTATATGACAATGTTGTAAAATCATTAATGCAATTTTTCATCTTTGCAATTACTTGTAAAGAGTTGGGCCGTGTAAGTACATTGAAAGTAGAGTTATGAGCTCCAATGCATCGCAGGTGCACCCTCATAAATCCTTACTGCGCGACCCTAATGAACAGTGCAAGATGGATGCCTAAAACTTTGTTATAATCACATGTGATTTGACATAGAATCTTACTTGAACAAACATTGGAAAACTGAAAGACTTCTTTACAGGCAGCCATGTTTTTTCCACAAATTGCTTGTGAATATTTCAGTCTAAATATGATCTGTTGAAGTTTAAACTTTTTATTATAAAATATCGAAAGTAAATACATTTCAGAAGCAGTGACTCAGAAAAAAATGACTTATGAGAACTATTTACATGGATTCATAGTTTTGCAAATTTGCAATAAAATGATTGTCTAAGTGCATTAAAAGTTAAGTTGAAAGCTTTGATGTATTGCATCTGCACATTTTCAAAATTATCATGACATTGAGCAGTGCAAGACAATTATTCAACATGGCTGCCTAACCTCTGCTATACATGTAACTCACACGCAAATTTACATGAAGCTGTGAATGAACTTGCATTGGAAAGCTGAGAAATTTTTCTCTAGACTGAGATTTTTTCAGCCAGCATGTGAAGACTACAGCCTGAGCTTCCAATATTTGTAGTTATGATTTTTTGCTGTCAAATCTCCTATGCATTTTAAGCTATATATTTATGTAACGATACTGCATATATACTTATAACACAGATTCATGTTTGATGCAGTGTAAAGCAAAATTTAGCTGATTGCATACAAAAAGAATTGAGTTGTGAGCCTGTATTCACACATTTGGTGAAGCAGCAAAAGTTCTCTTTGATTAATGCAGGTGCCCTGAAAAAGGCAGTGGGAATACCAACGGGCAACAAATACAATATATTAGATAATAGCATTTCAGCAAGTTCATGCACAAAAGCTAGCAGTACAAAGCGATGAAGCATTTGAAGAACCTAGAATACAAATTTGTAAATAAATTCATTTAGCATGACTCAAAACATCGTACGCATTGCAAAAATACACATGCTTGGCATTCATATTTACTTTCAATTTGCCTACGGGTTTCTTCATCAGCTAGCTTATGCAATGCACTTCAGCGCCTACAAGTTACTCATTTAGTTGCCCTTTTTTCTGAACTATTCAACACCGTTTATTGAGTAGAAAAACTTGAGGCTAGAAGCATAGTGTTCTTGCGGCAAGATTCAGTTTATTCAAATATTTGTTCAATTAATTTCTGCCAAAACACCAGGTCAGCTATTTTACAGCTGCTATGGTTTTTAAAAACTATGTTGGCATCGTACCAACAAATATCTAATAAGTTAAAAACAGCTTTTGTATTATTTCATGGTTTTATGCACAGCATTATAATAATGCTAAATTTGATAAAATTTTTCAACTCCCACCATGCATTTATTATATTTCAAAATGGCAGCTGGTTTTCAGAATTTACTCCCTTTATAATTTAGTTTTATCTACGACTTCCAAGTTTTTATGTATAGTTGAAAAACATAAATATGTTTTTGATTTCTCCAACAGCCAACCATACTTTAAGAATTCGAAAAGCTTGTTGTCTCACATTTTTAATGGTTTTTCTATTACACATTTTCATGTCTTTAGGGACACCTTTTTTGTTTGAATGTTGAGTTCCGCTAACATGAGTAATATTTTTTCCAGGTTTAGCTGCTTATTCAGGCAAATTATAAAAAATTATCCATAAATAAACAATGACTCCAATTTTTCAAGTCATTCGATAGTTTATTGACTATATTGTGGATGGCTTTTCTGCCAATGCCTTCAGCTTGCTCTTGCTCATTCCTGATGTGTACAGTCAACTTGAGCACATAGCCAGAGACAGTATCACAGACTCCAAATAACTTTATTCTAAATCTTGATCTTTTAGATGTAATATACTGCCTAAAGCTGAGTCGTCCTTTCCATCCCAGCAAGGTTTCATCTATAGCTATAAATCTATTAAGCAGCGAAACATAAGATAACAGGTCACATATCATAGCAAATAGATTTCCTAGCTTAGAGACTTTTTTTAAGCAGAGGCTTCAGAATTGTCAGTAAAACACAAACTGTTTAAAATCATTAAAAACCTGCTTCTTGAAATAGTTTTACTAACTAGAAATTCCACTGTCATACAGCCCACAACCAAAGTAATGATGGAAAAAAGAAAGGGTACTGTTGGTTGTTGAAAAAGTAGTTCTCAGCAGGAATTGACAGAGTATAATGTAAATGAGACTTGTTTGAGATGATATAAAATAAATTTGAGGGAGCACGACTCTAAAAAGCCGCAACAGAAATAACAGAAATGTAACAGAAATAAATATTAATACAATAAATAATTAACTATCTCAAACTTATGTTTTACAATAATAAAATAAATATTAATTCAAGCTGTAGACCTAAACTACTGTACCTAATTTAACTAACAACATCAATAATGAAATATGTTTATTATAGCTCTGAAATGCAATATTACAAGTAAAATATTTTGTAATATACAGTTTGAAAGTTGGTTGTGTTGAATGCAGAACAGTTTTGACAACGATATGTAACAGAAATAAATATTAATAAAATAAATATTTAACTATCTCAAACTTATGTTTTACAATAATAAAATAAATATTAATTTAAGCTGTAGACCTAACCTACTGTACGTAATTTAACTAACAACAACAATGCCAACAATAAAGAAATATGTTTATTATATCTCTGAAATGCAATATTAAAAGTTAAGCGGCAAACTGATGTGTAATGTACAGTTTGAAAGTTGGTTGTGTTGTGATGAATGTAGAATGGTTTTGACAGCGATATGTAACAGAGAGCAAGCGTTGGCATTTACACGTCTAGAAGTTTTATGCAAACTGGAGTGAAATAAAGAAATATTCTTGTCATAAAAGGGCATTGTAGTAACGCCCTACCTTGTAGATAAGATGTAAAGAAATATGGCTGATGTTCTAGATAATTTGAAAAACCTTCAGTAATTGGACAAAAACGTAGTCTGATAAACTGTGTACCACATTTTCGTATCTGTAACTCGGTCTACGCCTCAAACAATACACAGTAAACAGTTCTACTATCTGTCGCACGGCTTTATTGGCGTTTCGTAGGTTGGTCGAAACTATTAATAAACCAAGCTGTTCAAGCGTTTTGTGGCGATTTGTGGCAAGACTTTATCGTTCTATTCTCTGTCGCTCGGCGTTTCAATTTCCGGTCTTAACTTTTATTAAACGAAGCTTTTCAAGCGTTTTGTGACGATTTTCGTCCTAATAAATCTGTCTATTTATGTATAATCCCATCAGATGGGTTAGTTTTAGGAATTTGCGATAACCTTTCAAAGGCTTGGCAACATATTTAAATAGGTTTATATGCGTTTTGTATCATTATTATACTTAAACGACTTTACTGAAAAATACAGAAGTTAAATTTGTTGATAGGATTTCGCTGCAAGGGTTCGGTGATGGTCGTTAACGGATTATTTTTTGGGATTTGTGTGCACATGTGCATTTATCATAATTCTCCCAATCAATCGTTTCCCTCTTGTTTGGTTGTGGGAAAATTGGCAGAAGTAATAAATGATGGCTAGGCCAGTATAGCAACCAAGCAGGCTTTTTGAGAACACCTATGAGCAAAACTAAACTAAAAACTCAACAAATATCTCTGTCATCAACAGGCTTTAGGCATCGGCATGTTTTGAAGATCATATCTATTCATTGAGTTAACTATAACATTTATGATGGCTAATGTTATAAAAATCTTAAAATAATAAAAAATACTTATCTGTCTAGAATTTCGAACTTTTACTCTAGCAAAGCTGTCCTCAAAATGTAACTATTTTGGTTTTAAATCGGCTCTTCTTTGAACTCCGTCATTATCCCTCGTTTCAACATTGACTGTTTCCCTCTCACTTTTGCAATCCGTTTCATCCTGTTGATCTTCTTTTTTACACCCATCGTCTTCTCCGCTTTTTTTGACCTGAAATACTTTTCTTCACTTCTAAACCAGTCGATGTCTTCCTTCGAACAAAAACTTTTTGGAGAATTTGAGAATGTCAATCATAAATGATCAAGTTAATAAAGATAAATTATAAGACTATTTTCTAAATAAAAAAAGGGATTAAATACAATACTAAAGGTATACCTTGAAGACTGAATTTTGTTGAGATTTTACGGGATTGGTACGCAGGGAAAAGTCTGCTATTACGACATGATCAGTTTATGTAGTCAAAGGGTTAATAACTCTACACGCTCTTAATTTACTCTGACATCTAATTTTGCCTAACTCAGCTGAATTCAAACTGACCAGGTGTTCAATTACATGACTATTTAAAGTTTTTAGTTTTTTTGCGACTGAGTGGAACCAGACGTTGTCAGGAAATCCATTTGCTTTGCTAACCTATTAAAAAACCATAGGTAAATACATGTCAGTGCAATCGTTGTATAGTTAGCCCAAGCCGTTGTCGGATGAATCCCAGAGCACAATCCTAGCATTGCAGATGCTTTATTGACAGCCAATGAGAGATTCATAAAAAAGGGATCATTCTGATTAACTTACGATAGTTTGAGAATGCTAGATGAGGTTATGCTTTATGTCTAGGGAAGACCCCAATGACAGAAACACCCTACGTAGCACAATCAATTAACAAATATTGTAATGTTTTTACAATTATGATACATGTAATAATATACTTACCTCATGCTTACCTAAACATCTACCACCTCCATTCAAGCATCTCAATGCTTCTTGAATTAATTTCTTTATATTCTAATAGGAAAAATTTTATGAATATTTAAAACATGTTTTGGCAAGTAAAATAAAACGGAAATGTTGTCCATAGATGTTACCGTCAGTCATGAAAACTACAAACATGGGTCATGGCGCTGAATAAGTGAAGACTGATCCAAAGGCATTATTGTTGTTAAGACGAGATAATCAATCATATAAAAAGTAAAAATGTTAAATGTGTGTAAATGTGATCCTCGCGAGGTCCTTTAGTGACCATGCGAGTAACTTTGTTAAAAATTACAATGGGGAATAAATTAAGCTTTTTAAAGATATTTTTAAATTGTGTAAAATATTTTAACACAACTTAAGAAAATAATAACATGTAATAATACCCAACTCAATATGATAAATATATTGTAGTACTATGTAATAACATGATACAATGAAATATACTAAATTATGTAATTATATACTATATTAAATACTAATTATTATTATTATTACCAATTAAATACTATAATATGTAATTATATACTATTAAATACTATTAAACAATATAATGCATTATGGTGTGTTGTGGTAATTAGCAATAGAATATAATAACATATACTATAATATGATAAAATAAAGTATGATACAATATAAGGTGGTATGATTTATTGGAATAAAAAATTACATAATGTGATATGAAAGGACAGTATAATTTAGTTAAAATTTTAATTGAGCTCATTTTGGTATATCCCTAGTAAAATAAAAATAAGCAATAAAAGCAACCAAATAATAACTAAAAATGTATGAAGACCTACACCCATAGACTTGATTTATAACTCTGAATCATACCCAGTCACTACTTGATTTTCCCAGTTTTAACACATTTTGTCAGACCTCTTTGATAACACAAAACAGAGTACCTTGGCAGTTAATTTTTCTATGAAATTTGAATAAAAAGTTTGTTAGCAACTATGAATTGGTTAAAATTAATTCTTTTTTTAAAAAATACTTTATTTTGCTGCATGTAAAATTAGCGGTCACGGAACCCATGAAGACTTACCCATGACAGAAAAATTTCTCAAACAAACTTTTAAAGCAAACTTATTTGATAAGCACAGAAAGTTCCAGCAATATAGTAGCAGCACTCAAGCAACCTCATAGTTCATCCGACAGCAAAAAGTTTTTCGTACCAACTTCCAACATAACCTTGATGAGGATGTTGCGATTTCTCCGTTTGGAAATATGATAATGATGAGATTAATATACAAAGGATTTATGAATATTCGATTGTGCCATCAAACATGGAATCACCTAATATTTTAGAGCTGTGACTGAATAATACTTGTCACACTTTTAACTTAAAGGAGATATGCACCCTACATTGTTTTTTGTTCAGAAAATAGCTCGTTATGTGAGCTCTACACCATCATATTATGTTGGTTTTTCAAAAATTGCAACCATGCAGCCACTGTACTTGATGGAAATAATTGGTAGATCAAAACTGACTGTTAGAAAGCCTAACATCTACTCTCTTTTATTGATTGTTGAAGGACCTTTAGACCTAAATGCCAGTATGACTAACTATTCCAGAAAACAGTTAAATAAGCAAGAACTTTTAGAACAAAATATAAATATTTTAACAAAACAAAATATAAATATTTTTGGTATGAACCAGGGAGTCTTCAGAAGCATGGCATTGTTGGGAAGTACGCGGTTACAAATTCTACAGAAAATTTGTGCTCACTGAATTTCGCAAAAAGTCACCATAACAGCACTTTAGCTTTGAATTGCCACAGAGAGTTTTATTGGCGGCATTTATTTGTTAGTAATTACTAACAAAGTCATTCTGATCTATTAGCCAAAAAATCACTGAATAATGAATTATGGCAAACCTTGGCTGTAAGAGTTTTCAACTACAAGCATATTGCATGCCCATTGATCATGTTATTTGAGAAACTCTGGCAAGAGAACACCAACTGCTAGCCATTTTTGTAATGTGTATGTTTGAAATTTGTTTGCTGGTTGTCACTCAAAACAACCGTAGGTAGAATTGCTCAAATCATTAAAGATAGTGGTTTTATATACAGTATGCGCATACAAAGAGTGTTTTTGTATGTAGACAAGTGTGAGAGTTGGCAATACTCTCATAAAGTGAAGTTACGTGTTGCGGAGACAGGCCTTGCTGTTGGTTCCCTCATGCTAAAATTAAGTATGAAAGAATTGGTAGTAAAATAGTAAATGTTTCCTTCCTTGCCCTAGTTCTTGACCTGCTCCAAATTACTCTTTTTCCCATGATTTTTTACCGAGGGTACTCCCTATGATTGAGAATATCTACTAATGATAAACTCAGTTATGTCTCAAATTATGTGTACTAGTGTAGCTCAGACAGCTTATGGCTCTTTATTTAATGTATTTCAAATGAGAATTTGAGAAAGTCAAATGTTGCAAGTGTAAATCTTTTCATGTTCAAAATGAAGTGCAATACATGTATGTATTTGGATAATTGGATATAGATAGATGTGCTAATGACTTCTTCAAGTCACAAGAAAACATGCATGTTCAAAAGTGCATGTGTCCATTGTTTATGCTCTGTGATACTGCATGAGTTTTAAATTTAGAGCCAAATGATAGCAAGTTTCATATATACTACTTCTGTATGTTATAGACTCATATTCCAACGCCAGTTGGAGGTGTTGGGCTACAGTCAAAAAGATGTTTCAGCAGGTGTTCCTAATGAGATACGAAGTCTCTCATCTCTGACTGCGCTAAAACTGAAAGGCTGTAGATGGAGTATTCTTCCTGATTCGTGAGTATCTATGTTTCTATAAACTGAACTGGATAAATAGAAATACTGCACATATTTAAATATATAATATAATATTGTATATAATATTCTTAGTATATATACCATAATATATGTTATGTGCTATATTATATATAGTATATATGAATATATGTTATCTATAAGATATGTACTATCTATATTGTATATATTTTATATTATAATATATATTATATATATACTGTACAGCTGTCTTTATTTTATTTTGCTCAAAATCAACGCCTAAAAAGTGTAAGCAAAAAAGTATCCATATTGCAATTATCTGATAAAAAGTGTGGTCATACCGAAAATGCAAAACTTAAATTTCAAAAATAAAAATTTGTCTTACTTTTCAGTCGCAAATGGCTACTCTGATGTATCCAAAGAAAGAAAACAAAATAATTTCTGTTCTTTGACTGTTGGTAGCTAAAGATCCTGAGTCAGCTAAATTGTACCAACAAGAATCAGGGGGTAACCTAGCTACGAAACAAATGGCCAGAATGCAAACGGCCTTTCATATGTATAAAACAAACTTTAGTAGTATGTAGAGAGCAGATCTACACAAAAAAGTGACGGATCCAGCGGGGGGATAGAAAAAGGGGGTTGCGAATTAAATTGGCTAGGGGTGTAGATTGAATTGCGTGGAGTTGAATGAGATGTTGGGGTTTGGGGGGAAATTGTGGTGTAGAGTAGGGGGTTGAATTCGACGGGGTATGGATCCGCTCCCGGCGTAATCGGCGGATTATCTCTGGATGAGTCATCCGATTAGTAGGGGATGAGTCATCCGATTAAACGTGGATTATCGCGGGATTAGTCGGGGGAATCGTTGCGGATTAGTCGGCCGAATCGTCGCGGATTATCGGTGGATTAGTGGGGGGTGAATATCTGGGACATCGAGGGCTGGTTGGTTTTCCGGAGTGGATCTCGCGGATTATCGAGGAGAGCGAGAGATTACCGGATGAGTGAGGGGGTTAATATCTGGGACACCAAGGGGTTGATTTTCCGGAGATTGTTATATATTTGAAACATTGAATATATATGAGAAAGTGTTTATGTACAAAGTTATTTTTTGAAGATTTGATGATTTTGTAATGTTGAAGCTCTTGAATGGTTAAGAATTTTAAAGAATTTATTTTCGGTTTTTTTTGTATTTTTTTGTATGTAAGATTGAAATTTGTTGGAGAAATTAATATGTTGAATGAAAGATCAGTTTTATTACAAAATTATTCACTTTAAAAGATATATTTATATGTATTATTCATTATTTCCTTCATTTTGTTTCAATAAAAATAAAATAGTTTATGTTTAACTTGAAATATATGAAAATGTTCAAGTAGATAGGTCACAATAAAGATAATATAGTATAAATGAAACATTGAATATATACATAAGAAAATGTTCATGTACAATCTTTATAACGAAGTTTGTATCGAGTTGTTTATCATTCACTCATCGTCATCGGAAATATCTATGATAGCAGATTCCTTTTTGCATTGTGAACTCTCGTAAAATCTGCTTGCTTCTTCATGTCCCATGACTACTACATCGTAGTATCCGCGAGTATTGTGAGATGTTACTAGTCCCTTGTATATAATGATACCCGGATAATTTTCTTTCAACGAAAGGGCATATCTCGAAGGCATCATTAAAGTTCCTTGAACTTCCTCTCCATCAACTTTGGTTGAAAATGCTACAGTTGGTACCACATTCACCTTGCCTTCAGCATCTTTGTATTCACTTGTTCCAACATTGTGATAGTAGAAAATAGATGGTGCTTTGAACTCCTTGAGATGACGAGTCTCGAAAAGTTGTATAAGTTTTTCAAGTCTCTTCGATCTCAGATTGGCTAGAGTGCGTTTCATGTCCAAGGGAGTTGAGGTTCCTTCTGTTACTCGTCTTAAGTCATGGTAACTTCCCTGTCCATTACTCTTAGGTTTTAATCCAAGATATACCATAATACTTGGATAAGACAGCGATTCATCTAGAAATCGTTTTGGAGCAAATACAGCAGTAGATTTAGTAATCCCATTTTCCACATAGTTGAAGTGAATGATACAGCACGCTCCATGGATCGAATGAGCTTCTTCTGTTTTTGTCACCTCCATAATCAATCCTACTGAAAGGTCTGTCATTTTTTGCAGTGATTTTGCCTCCATTAAAGTATCCTTACTTAATGTTCTTAACTTGTCTGCCACATCTTTTGCCCTTTGCTCCAAATTCGTTTCGATTTGGTTGGATTTCTTCTTCTTCGTTGGAGGAGTCGTGTTAGAAAGAGTTACAGGTGAAATTCTCTTTTTCGTCATCTTCACTGAACTATTCGATCCAGGTTTTATCACTCCAGATTGAGTATTATCCTCCATAGTTGTGTAGTGTGTTAATTCTCTGAGTTTGAATGAAGAACTGATATCGTTTTAGTAAAATTCTGCTGGTTATATACAATTCTCCTCATCAAATGATTAATGAGTTTTGATAAATTTAGCTGCATCATCCATAATATCAGAAGACTTTTCGCAAAATTGAAAATCGCGAAATTCAATTTCGCGAAAGTTGACTATATAATATATATGTGTAATTTCGCGAAATTGGATTTCGCGAAATTCACTTTTCGCGAAATTCAATTTCGCGAAAGTTGACTATATAATATATATAATGTATAATTTCGCGAAATCCAATTTCGCGAAATTCACTTTCGCGAAATTCAATTTCGCGAAAGTTGACTATATAATATATAATGTGTAATTTCGCGAAATCCAATTTCGTGAAATTCAATTTCGCGAAAGTTGACTATATAATATATATAATGTGTAATTTCGCGAAATCCAATTTCGCGAAATTCACTTTTCGCGAAACTCAATTTCGCGAAAATTGACTATATAATATATAATTTCGTGAAATCCAATTTCGCGAAATTCACTTTTCGCGAAATTCAATTTCGCGAAAGTTGACTATATAATATATATATATAATGTGTAATTTCGCGAAATCCAATTTCGCGAAATTCACTTTCGCGAAATTCAATTTTCACGAAAGTTGAGTGAGACAAGATGGATTAGAAGAGATATATAACTTTTGTCCGGGTTCCACCTCCTTGAACTTGACTAGTATAAATACAGCTAAGTTTGATGGGCTCACCATTATCGAGTCTTTTTTCCTGGAGTTATTATACATGAAATTCTCAGATCTTCGAACTATTTCTTTACCTAACTGGATTATATATCTCACAAAAGTTTGGATTAATTCTACAATTTGAATATCTACGTATAATCTTTTCTCAGAACTTTGGATTATATTTCTCCGAACTAACTGGATTATATATCTCACAAAAGTTTGGATTAATTCTACAATTTGGATATCTACGTATAATCTTCTCTCAGAACTTTGGATTATATTTCTCCGAACTAACTGGATTATATATCGCACAAAAGTTTGGATTAATTCTACAATTTGGATATCTATGTATAATCTTCTCTCAGAATTTTGGATTATCTCTGTTTCACTGGATTATATTTCTCTGAACTAACTGGATTATATATCTCACAAAAGTTTGGATTAATTCTACAATTTGGATATCTATGTATAATCTTCTCTCAGAACTTTGGATTATCTCTGTTTCACTGGATTATATATTTCCGAAATTTGAATACATCAAGGAAATGTATCCGGCATCTTCCCATTCAGAAGGAGACTGGAGCAAATCTGATGAGGTGAGTTGATTTACAATAATTGGTGGAAAAAATTTTTAATGAATGAATAAATGTAGAGAGAATAGTAAAATGAGATTTTTAATTCTTGGCAGCTGGAAATCTTCCTCAAAGATGTTCAAGCTTTCACGAGAGCATAATTTAATTTCATCGGAAAATTCTGCTCCTTCCACTTCAATTGATAATAGAGAAAGAAGTAGAAGTAGGGAAAGAAGTGTATCATCCGTTTCAGCTAATAAATATATCTGCTTAGAATGTTCGACTTCATTTAACAAAAAATCAATCCTCAAAAGACATGTTAAACACATTCATCTCCAATCGAATGAAAGTTCAGAATCGTTTACAACATCAACTAATGATTCTTCGGAACAATATCACGAATATGATGATAATGAGGATGCCTCGATTATTATACAAGTTTCCAATCCCCCTTTCATTTTCGAAAAAGTAAAGATTGTTTCTCATCATTCTTCATTTCGTTCTGCTTCAACTCAAATTGGAAGAGGAGATCTTAGACGATCTAAGATAACAGTAACTCCTATTACTCGGAATCTTGCTGATGATGAATCCGATGAATCAGATGTATCAGAAGAAGAAAATACAAATGAAATCGAAGAAAATAGATATTTATCTGATCAACCTACAAATCAAATCGAAAGAAACAAAAATGAAGTGGACGCTGATGATGACAATTTAGTTGGTATTAATGATAGAGTCGAGCCCATCGTTCCTATCGAAAATGAAAGAGAACAAGTTAATCAGGATATCATTCCTGTTAATGATGATGAGGCATGGGATGAGTTAATAAGAAGATATTGGAATGCTATGAAAACAAAAAGACGACGAGGAAGAGTTGTTGAAACGTTAAACGTAAATTTATGGAATGGAAATATTCCTCAAGCAGAACTTCCAACTCCAAACCATTCGGAAAGAATATGGAACGAAATGTTGACAACTTGGAATGGGTTACAAACAAGAGCTAAATTAAATTGTAGTGTGGGAGGCATTCTTGAACATAAAGCCTCAGGAGAATTAAGATATTTTCATGCTTCATCGAATAATGCTACAATTTTCAAAAAAGCAAAACTGATTACAACAAGACAGGAACTACAGAATTTTTTTGAAGAATTGACAAGACAAGATCTTGCTGCTATAGCGATTCGAGAACGCCCGAATACAGCTTGGAAATTGAATGTAATTACCAATATTTCATTCTATTTCTATAAATTGATTGGAATGGGGCAAATAGGAGTGGCTTCAGATCTTCCGTCTCACATTCTTAACAATCGACATGTAATCACTATGAGCTGCACTCCTTACACAGACAATCTCTGTTTCTTCAGATGTTTAGCATTGAAGGAGATGTGTGAGTGTTCAAAGCGATGTAGTTGCACCAGACAAAGACCAAAACAGCAACTTGTGAAGATGCTATTTCAAAAGTACTCGAAACACATTTCTTCTCCTTCCTCATCCTCCAAAGATCTGATGAAGAATTTTCCTGGAATTGAGTTAGGAGACTTAATTTCTCTTGAGAAGTGTTTTGACATCCGTATAATCGTATTATCTCTGAATGCTGATGAAACCTCAACAGTCATCTGGACATCGACCCAAAAAGAGGGAAAGGAACTCTTCCTCAATTTGCAGAACTCTCATTTCAGTTTCATCAAGGATGTTAATGCTTATACTAAAGGGTTTAGTTGTCCTTCCTGTGAAGTGAGCTTTACAAAAAGAGGAAATTTCAAGAGACATAAATGTAGTCAAGAAACAGTAACAAACTTCATCTTCGAAGGAGGAAAGTTTAAGGCAACACCTACAATTTTCGAACAACTGAAACGAGAGATAGGAATATCCGTGGCTGAGGAAGATACTTATTATCCTTTTTTAATCACCTATGATATCGAGTGTTATCTTCCAAAATCCGACCTTCTACCAAATTCCAATTTGGTTACATTCACATCGAGACACGAATTGATGAGTATATCAGTTTGTTCAAATGTACCCGGATTTAAGGATCCAAAGTGTTTTGTAAGTGAGGGAGATACTGATTCTTGTATATCTTTTTTTGTTCAGTATATTTCCCAAATTGCTGATGAAGCCCGGGATATCCTTGAAAAAAAACTTTACTGCATTAGACAGATGATGAAGGCAAAAGCTGAAAAGCAAGGAAAAGTTGAAGAAAGATTTAAATTCTGCAAATTTTCCAATCCTCGAGTATACCATTCAAGAGAGGGATTTCGTCATTTATTTGAACGTTTCGACAAATTCATCTCATGTATTCCGATTCTAGGATTTAATTCACAAAACTACGACCTGAATGTGATGAAAGGACCTCTACTTCGATGTCTTCAAGACACAGAAGATGAAGATTTTGATTTTGTAGTGAAAAGAACAAACAAGATGAGCTGTATTCAATCAAGAAGATTCAAATTCTTGGATATTTCCAACTTAATTGCTCCAGGATTTTCCTATGCAAAGTATCTCAAAGCTTTCAAATGTTCTCAACAAAAAAGGATTTTATCCTTATGAATATATGGATGATCTTGAGAAGTTGAAACAACCGTTTCTACCACCTAAAGAATGCTTTTACAGTTCTTTGAGAGATGAACATATTTCGGATGCTGATTATGAAATCTGTTTAAACATTTGGAAACAAGAGAAGATGAAAACGTTAAAAGATTTTCTAGTATGATACAACAATCTCGATGTAGTACCATTTGTTGAAGCTGTAGAAAAACAAAAAAAAGTTTACATAACCATGGGAATCGATATGTTGAAAGACGCCATTTCACTTCCTGGATTGGCGGTAAAATGGATGTTGAAACTTTCAGATTCACCTCCTCATCCTATGAGTTCTCATCATCAGACAATCTCATCACATCATTTCAAAACTTGTCAACCTGTCTGTCTGATCAAGGAAAATGATAAAGATATTTACTTTACCATAAAGGACAATATCGTAGGTGGACCTGGCATTATTTTTCACAGACTTCATGAGTCGAAGAAAACACTGATTCGAGAAAGAAAGTTTGGAAAGGAATCCAAACTTTGTGAACTTATTCTAGGAGTTGATGCAAATGCATTATATTTGTGGAGTATGATGCAAGAAATGCCTACTGGAAACCCTAGAATAAGGCGATTCGAAAATGGATTTGCATACACTCATCCTCAAAAAAATAGCAAGGCTGCTCATGGATGGTTACAATTTTTGACTTGGAAGGACAATATTCAAATCTTACATGAAAACAATGATAAAGAATTTAGAATTGGACAACATAATCTTCCTGTTGATGGATATTGTGAAGAATCGAATACAGTGTTTCAATTTCATGGATGTTTCTGGCATGGACATAACTGTAATTCGACAGAAAGGACTTCCAGTATGTGGCGATGGATACAGATAGTGCCTACATGGCTCTTTCAGCACCTATGGATAATATCGTTAGAAAAGAGATCGCTGATATATACTACAAAGAATATGGAAAATGGTTTCCTAGGATGTATTGCGAACGACACGCGGATGATTTCCAACTCTGTAAATCTGATCCTACAAAGTTGTGGGAATTACAAAATTGTTGCAAAGAAGTATATCAATATGATATAAGGACTCCTGGTTTATTCAAAGTAGAATTTTCAGGTCATGGAATAGTAGCCTTAAATTCTAAGACTTACTTTTGCTGGAATGATGAAACTCATTCTACAAAGCATAGCAGTAAAGGATTAAGTAAAACTACGAATAGTTTTACAAAAGACACTTTTTTAATAGTATTACAATCAAGATTTCCTAAGGAAGGGATAAACAAAGGCTTTGTAAAAAAAGACAATAGAGTGTTCTCATACACTCAACTTAGAACAGGATTAACATATTTTTATTCAAAAAGAAGAGTATGTAACGATGGAGTGAGCACAGAATATATTTTAGCATAATTTTTAGAAGTGATTTTGTTGCTAAGTATATATGATAGTAGAGTTTTGCTCCACGATGTATTATTACTATAAAATTTTATTTTCTTCATTGACTCTTGTTTTCGTATATACAATATCAATAATATATAACTAAGCTCATATAAATTCAATATACTATCCAATGTAAAATCATTTCGAATGTAGACTTTCTCATAGTAACATGGCTCAAAACATTCTGATTAAAGACTTTGTTCCATTCGAGGTTGCAGAAATAATCCCGGATAACATCTTGGTTCAACTTGACGAAAATGAACAAATTCGTACACATCTCACCGAGGAATGTTTATACTACATTCTAGGAACAGCTGCTTTTAGAAAAGTTGTGTTATTGAAAAGATTAAAGTCCAACTGTGTCTGCAGTGCGATGGAATGCAGGGAATGTTTGGAATCAACAATATCTGTAAAAGAAATATCGATAACACCCTCAGATTTGAAGATGATCTTTGAATGGGTTGATCTTGAAGCTACCATTCGAGAAGGTAAAATTAGAAAAGAGGTTGATTTAGAATGGATTAACAGATTTATCGCGATCAATTTTAAAACGATGGAAGAAAAGATTTTTGAAACCATGCTTTGGAATAGAATTCGGCACTACATGACTCATCCTACACAACGTGAAGAAACGAAACAACTGCTCTTCAGAAGACTCCTTCATATAGCACAATTTCCATTAATCGGAGAAAGACTGGAAGAGGAAATCGAGCATGAAATTGATGATGTAATTATAGATGAAAAAACTGTTGGATGAAAATAATAAAAGATTCGGAATGTTATTAAGTCTACTCCTCTAGAATTCTCCACCATTCTTCAATTTAGCTCTGATGGTGAAGGAACCAAAAACGAAGAAAACAGAAACAATGTCGGTTATATTTCTAGAGGAGTTTATTCCAGCTCATCTTAAGGATGGACAATTATCAAGAGTGGTTGTAAAGAAAAACACAAAAAAATTCATCAGAAGAGTTACTGAAGAAACTTTTTACTATGTTATCGGATTCTATATCTATAAACGCTTCGTAACATATTTAGAAAGTCAGTGTAGATGCTTCGAGGGAGCTCAAGGATGTCAACATTGTATTAGAATAATGCAAGTACGATATGGAAATGAAGGATTGACTCGACAAGAACTTCATGAGACTTTTGCCGAACTCGATATTGGAACGTGTTTGGAATCTGCTCAAATCGGACCAAGGAGTGACAAAGTCCAACTATCATTATTATCCTCACTTGATTGGAACACACCTTCAAACATAATATTAACCGAATCAAGACTTTATCCATATTTGAGAGGAGAAGCCAATGATCAACAAGTTACAAATCATTACTTCAGTGAACTCCTACATATCAATGGGAAGAATTGATAAACATCACAGTTAGACTTTGCATAATTCTTTATATTTATTCACTTCATTTCCAAGAAGGATTGAGTCATCAAACAGAATTGAATAACTTTTTTGTATACTATTTCAAGATAATTTTGAAGAATGAACTATATATATTATATCGACATACTTTTTATTCATTTTCTTTGCCTACTTCAGTCAAGAGAGTAGTATTTTAAAAAGACACTATGACTATAATGAATTTGCACATTATAATATTTCTCATTTTACGGTTTACGGGAATAATAAATGGAAATCAAAGAATTCAATATGTTACCGATGCGAATAGCTGCTTAAGCAGAACACTCAATGAATTTGAAGTTTCATTACTACTTCCATTCGAAGAAACTACTTTATATCACAAGAATAATGAAACATATGGAAGAATATTTCCATCAGACTACTTTCATTGTGGTTATCCATTACCAGGCAATCACAGGTTTGCATGTAAAGAACTACTAAATGAAGATGAAACAGATGGAGAAAACCTATACCTTAATCCTATAGTGTCAGCTTCATCGGAACAAATTCTAACATATTCTGAATGTGAATATTCAGTTCAAAATTCCACAATCGATATTCTAATTGATTTCAAATTATTCTACAGAGGAGAATTATGTGGATATAACTCTACTCTTTCAATGTTGCAATGTCCTCCAGGATCGAATTTTCAAGATATTGACTTTATCTGTAATCTTCAGCCTATTTCAAATTCTACTACACCTAAAGATACCTTCATTTATGATAATATTGGAAAAAATGAAGGGTTAGATTTGTTACTTCCTGTTCAGTTTCTCAATTCTTTGGGAAAATCAACTCTTATTTTAGTTTTTCGATGTGATACAGAAATTGATGAAAGATGTATTCCAAAACTTTCCTTTTTAAAACGAATGACAGAATGATTTTGAATTTTTTGTAACATTTATAGTTTATATTTTATAATAAAAACTTATCTCTCATTCAACCAAATATATAACATTCTCCTCTCGCTCTCCTCGATAATCCGCGAGATCCACTCCGGAAAACCAACCAGCCCTCAATGTCCCAGATATTCACCCCCCACTAATCCACCGATAATCCGCGACGATTCGGCCGACTAATCCGCAACGATTCCCCCGACTAATCCCGCGATAATCCACGTTTAATCGGATGACTCATCCCCCACTAATCGGATGACTCATCCACAGATAATCCGCCGATTACGCCGGGAGCGGATCCATACCCCCTCGAATTCAACCCCCTACTCTACACCACAATTTCCCCCCAAACCCCAACATCTCATTCAACTCCACGCAATTCAATCTACACCCCTAGCCAATTTAATTCGTAACCCCCTTTTTCTATCCCCCCGCTGGATCCGTCACTTTTTTGTGTAGATCTGCTCTCTACATACTACTAACTTTTATAAATCAAAGAAAATATACACTAAAAGGCATTTCAAAGCTAACACTTTTTGTATGTAAAGTTTTTCATGAATAAAAGATTTCACTGGGCACCAACAGTGAAGCTAAATGACTTAAAACTCAAAGACTAATCTAGTATAATAGTAAACAAAAATCATCTCAAATTACGCTTACTAACAGTTTTAGACAGTTATTAAACATGGCATATTGTTAGAATATGTTAAAACAAATACTTAAATAAATACTAGTTACAAACTAAGAAAAAATATTGAGGTCTTTTTAAACCCCCTTAAAAATTCAAACATTTCGTAGACTGAATCTTAGCGCTACAAATATGATTGCTTTTATATAAACTGAACTCTCCTTAAATGCGCTTGCAGTATTGTAGCTTCAGTTTTTCATGAGTCTTTATTCAGTATCTCCCAAATGTTAAATTATGAGTCAAATTAAACTTTCAGTCACATATAACCTTTCTATGGCAATATAACTTGTGTGAATACTGCCATACTAGCTTAATATAACTTGTGTGAATACTGTTATACTGACTTAATATAACTTGTGTGAATACTGTTATACTGACTTAATATAACTTGTGTGAATACTGTTATACTGGCTTAATATAACTTGTGTGAATACTGTTATACTGACTTAATATAACTTGTGTGAATACTGTTATACTGGCTTAATATAACTTGTGTGAATACTGTTATACTGGCTTAATATAACTTGTGTGAATACTGTTATACTGGCTTAATATAACTTGTGTGAATACTGTTATACTGGCTTAATATAACTTGTGTGAATACTGTTATACTGGCTTAATATAACTTGTGTGAATACTGTTATACTGGCTTAATATAACTTGTGTGAATACTGTTATACTGGCTTAATATAACTTGTGTGAATACTGTTATACTGACTTAATATAACTTGTGTGAATACTGTTATACTGGCTTAATATAACTTGTGTGAATACTGTTATACTGGCTTAATATAACTTGTGTGAATACTGTTATACTGGCTTAATATAACTTGTGTGAATACTGTTATACTGGCTTAATATAACTTGTGTAAATACTGCCATACTGGCTTAATATAACTTGTGTGAATACTGTTATACTGGCTTAATATAACTTGTGTAAATACTGCCATACTGACTTAATATAACTTGTGTGAATATTGGCTTAATATAATGTGCAAATACTGTCATCTGCGAATTACTGCGAAAGCAATATTTATCAGCCTATTTTCTTCATGCAGTTGCTAATCGATTGGTAGATAAGAGGTTTGCCTTTCAACAAGAGTTTAAGGGTAGTTGCTTTTGAACAATTTGTTGGCAACATCATCTCAGAAATCGCAAAGAAAGTGGTTAAAATATTTTTAGAATAATGAAGAAAAAATCAGGAGCCAGGTGAAAGTAATTATCTTCATTTGTTATATGCCATCAATTGATAACGGTTTAAAACTTTAAAATTGAGGCTTTATGGACCCATCAAAAAAATATATAGAAAAAGATTTCCCTCATTATTGTAAGATAATCTAAAACATGAGTAGTTCTGCTAGGTCATTTATGCTCATTTTCAAACTAGAAGAAGTGTTCAGATTATCTTAATTGCTTGAAATCCTCAGTATTAAGCTAAAATAGAATTAAAACTGAAACAGTATAGTTTTTTAAGTTTAGAAATATAAAAGATTTTCTGGGTCAAAGTACTACAAAGCATTGATAAGCAGAAGTGGGACAAAGTAAGAAATGTTTTAGAAAAAGGTTCATTTATATTTAGCAACTGAAAGGTTTATGATAAGCTAGTTTGGCTAGTGTTGCTAATGTTGCTAGCGTTGCTAGCGTTGCTAGCGTTGCTAACGTTAATGTTGCTAATGGTATAAGTTTCCGAGCAGCCATTATCATTAAAAAAAACTTGAAAATTAAATTTCATTACCACTGACTGAAGATTGACTTTGGTTGATGCCAAATATGGTTTATTACCTATGCAAATAGTAAAGTAATCATATTGGACCAAATTCTAATTACATCCACTATCGTATCATATATTATTTTTTGTCTATATAGTTCAGTGTATACCATAGAGGTACTCTTCATTGGTACCTTAGATCTGACCTAGCATATTTACTACGTCACATATTATTGTTGAATATATTTTACTTGAATTATCAAGCTGCTTGTACAAATATTTGCACATTGAATGTGATCTGCAATGTATGAACCTATTTTATCATAACTTATTTGTTCAATGCATTCTTCAAACTACAAAGAGCCATGCTTGTTGCACAAATACTTTCAAACAGTGTTTTATGCTCATTGGTTTCGCATCAGTTGCATAATTGATATCAAAAGGAAGTCAGCTTCACATATTACTTCTGTTGTATGTTATAAAGTCTCAATTCAGAAGTTTGGGGTCATTCAAGAGATGAATTATCACGGGGTCAGTCTGAAGTGGTGGGAACTCTTTCATCTCAAACCAAGCTAAAATTGAAAAATCCCAAATTGCACTCCCTTTGCGATTTGTAAGTACATGTATCTATGTTTTGGTAAGTGTATCAGATGCCCAGTATCTACATGTATCTACATCAGTTTCTGTTGCGCGAGGTTCTGTAACATTTGAAATCAGGCAGAAGCATGAATAGCCTGCGTTTTAAAATGATTAGTTCTGCAAACTATACTCTCTCTGTCAAAGAGTATAGTTTGCAGACCTAGTTCTGATCTTTTGGTAAATTTATTATAAATCTGAGGGTGAGCTCAATTTTAAGAGTTAAATAGTGGTGGAATACCTTCACCACTTTTGTTTTCAAGTGAAAACGTTTAGATACTAACACGTATTTCAAATCAAACTATTTAGACTGTTGCAAATAGGCACATGTTTATTGAATTAATATGGTCTAAAATAGCTGAAGATGCATTATAAACTATAATGTACACTTTTGCTAGAGAGATATATCAGAATATCAAAATAACTTAAATAAGACTTAAAGTATATTTCGCTTTGTACTCAATTCATGAAAATTTATTCACTGTTGTTTGCCTCAAGAGTGTTGAACACACGCAAATGCTGTTATTTATCTATTTATTATCTGTTCCAAAATTGTTCTTCCAAAAATTTCATTTAAAATTTATGAGCTTTGTTTTACTTAGTAAACATAAAAATGCTAATCAAAAAGTGTTATCAGTCTTGTGTTTATTCAATTTTATTAGATAGTCAGGTCTCCGCTTACATGAAACATTTTATACATCAGGTTAACTCTTCCAAAAGAATAAGATTAAATCATATTTAGGTTGTTCGCGACTTTGTGTACTATAGCAGCTTAAATTATTTATATGCTGGCAACTATTTTGTATCTAACCAGCAATTTTTCCGTACCATTTTAGGGTGAACAGCAGTAGGAAAAATAATTTAAAAACAACAAGTCGGTCATCACAGCATTGTTACTTCTATTGTTACTCCGTGGTGATAGCTTCTTTGAATTTGTATTTTGACGGAATGTTTTTCCTACTGTTTTACTAACCTTAACGAGCTTTTATAATAATTATTATGCTGATAACAAGTTTAGTAAATGGTGCTCTTTATTTGATTTTTTTGCCACATCTCAGTTTGCATTTTTATTTCCTATTCATCGATTCGGTCTATAAAATATTTGCATTCTGACTAGCATACAACATGTTTTTGCAATTATTTGACAAGTCTCATAATTCTGTGTGACTTCCTATAGCTAACTTCACCCTCAAATTGTTTACCACATTGTAGTCAGACTATGAGTATGCTTGTTGAAAATTTGCCCTTAGAGCCATTAAAAAAGGGTGTGATGATCAAAGCTAAGTTGTAAAACTAGATGTTTAGTTTTCATGCAATGATATTTAGGCCATAACTATTTGTTGGTCAAAATAATTTGCTGTTGTTTAATAAATTTAATTGTAATAGTAAATAAAGGGAATTAATAGCAACAAAAGGTAAGTTTACCAAATGGATGCATGCAGGCATTGTGATAGAGTGCTTAAAAGCCATGTGAGTAAAAGTATAAAGTGGAAGCTGGTGATTGAGCTTTCAACTGACAGGGTTGCTATTTTAAGTTTAAATTTCCTGTCTTAATCAAGTAGAAGTTAGCATATTTTTATTATGAGTGTAAGCTACAAATTTTAAAACCCACTTTGTCAAAGATACTTTAATGGGTTCCAAAAAACTCCAGTAATTAGCTAAAGATCTATGATGGTACTGCAAGTATTTTAGATTGCTCCGTCAATACTCTTTTTGAAGGTTTTGGAAACTGGCCTAAATTGCTCGTAAGCAATTATCAAAGTTATCCAATGATACAGAGGCTCTAAAGCTAACCTCATGTGATTCCTACCACCAACAAACATTTCTTCTAGGTTGTGAAAATTATGCTAAATTTTATCATAAAAATAGCTCAATTTTTATTGAAAATCAGCTTAAATCTTCAAAAAAACTAGTCCGAATGTGTTATGGGTATTGGACTAGGTCTACTATGCTAGGATAAAAAAGGCCTTTTATTTTAAAGGCGGATGGTATAAAAAGCATAAAACTGTAAAAGAGCAAATCCAATAATTTTTTGGAGAATATTAACCAAATTCAACAGTCTGTGTATGACAAAACCTGTCTATAGACCTGCTGGTAGCTATAAACGAACACATAAATGCTGGATATGCCGTCCACCAGGTATGAAGCGAAGGCCTGCATGTAATTTATACTTTTGAATAGACAACATGTGACGACTCTCCCGCAAACACTGACTCTGACTCTAATAATAAATGATCTGAGATTAATTAAACACATATTACAGAGGAAGAGTAGTGTCAAAGGTGGTAGCGGATGCACACGGATGCACACGATCTGTCCACAGAAGCCCTGTGCAGGCGCTTTCGTCAGCTTGAACATTGATATCAGTAATAACTAAAGTGGATTGTGAATTGGAGCTTGGAATGTGGGCTGGAAAACCAACTCGATGGTCTCACAGTACAAGAACTAAAATATTACCCCTCGGAAAACCAAATCAGGTTGCTTGAAGTTCTGACTATGGTGCCAAACTTGTTTGATGTGAGGAGACTGTGCAACAATACGTCCAAAATAGATTTTGCAAAGGAGGCTCAATTACGGGGTACCAAATACAACTCTTTGCCTTGGCCTTTGCACAAACATCGCTTTCTGGTTTGGAATGTGGATGCCGATGTTTGTATAGGAACTCAATTGGTATTACTGCAGCAATTGCTCAACAGTATAACTGGTGTCATTACTTTGGACCAAAAAAGAGAAATTCTCTAAGACAAGAATCTGTGCTTTTTAGAGGTTTTGCCATAGACTGCACTTTTTCAATTGTATATGATTTAGCAGGCGGGTTCAATACTTGATTCATCCAAAGAGGGAACAAGAAGTTTCTCTACGACCATCACTTCACAGCAAATGTGATATTCCAGATTTTGGTGAGGGAATCTCAGAGCATGGGGTACTAATATCTAATGACAATAAAAACCATAGGTCTGAGGTCAATGGTGATTAACTTACGACTGAGTAGCTAGCTTGCATTGGCAGATTCATCGAAGAGACTGTTGTATAAATTTGGTCTTGAAAATCTGCTCGTCTGCCAGTGATTTGGATGACACGAGCTACACGTTAAGAACTGATAACGACATCCAACAGTGAAAAAAGTGTAGCGTTTTGAAACTCCAAGAAGAAAGTCATTTCAGTCTTATCAAGAACCTGATGATTTACATCTACACTCATATCTGCAATACTTGAAGACGGATGTATGCTAGAAGGAGCAGACTTTCAAAACACCGGTGCATGGTGAACGAGCAATTTGCATGGGAATTTTTGGCAGTATTCCTTCTACCTTTGGTTGATTAACATTTTTTCAAAGACACCCAAGTGTAAAATGTGTATTCCTGTTTGAACAAAATTTGACATTAAGTGTGTGTTTGGTAAAAGCAACCTTCTACTCGATACCTAGTACTTTTCTTTTTTCGCCAAGCATGAATAGATTAGCTCTTCTTTTTTTAGCTACAATCCTCCCAATGGTCATTTTAGTTCATATGAGAGTTGCAGAGTCAAAGGGTTGTTTTCAGACATTGTAGAAGATGCTTTAAAGTAAATGATTTGAGTGCAAGACTAGGAATAGGTACAAGACTTTGCTGAATCGTCTAGATCTTTTTGTAGAAAATTTCAACCAAATGGCATATCATTATACTAGGTAGAGCTACCAACAAAGGTATTACTGGAAAACCAGATATTTGAAGATGATCAGGGGTTCATTTGTATACAAACTGACCTTTGTGTCCTATCCATCATATATTTCAACGCAGTGACAGAAATGCCCTCCAATTGTTACTCGCTTGCAATTTGATACGTAGAGGCACCAATCGTTTATTGGTAATGCAACAACATCATTTGCTTGAAATGAGTCAACTAATCTTTTTCTTCATATGCCACTACGTAGCTCTGATTTTTTTCTATGTTAAGTATCTCAAGGTATTTTATTGTGTAAATTGCAAAAGTTTTTTTCTTTCTGAATACATGGATGCAGTGGACAAACTATCCAGCATATTGCTACTTTTCTACCAATTGATCTACATGTCCTGGCTTAAAAAGGGTTGAGTTGAGAAGACTATGTGTTAGTCAGGAGTTGGAAAGAATGAAGAGTTCTAACCGGGCATGATTTTTAAATCTGCTGCAACATTTTGGAAGTGGAGTGAATAATACAAGTTATTAGTTTGGCAAACATTTTATAGTTTACAATATTAAAGGCATTGGCATGCTCAAAAATTCCATATTCTTACCTAGTTTGGCCATGCGGTATTTGCTTAGTAAAATGAAGGTTGTAACTAACACCTCAAATTTCGCCTTTGCAGTAATATTTAGTGGTGATCGCTAATAAGGAACATTTGTAACTGCTTACCCATTCACATATTATTGCAGAAATTTGCTTGAACCACAATCTTTGCAAGTCTTTATGCAGCCATGAAAGAGAACCTTGTCAGGGTTCTTTTGTTGCTACCGCAGACAGGGTCATACTCAAATACATAGGTACGATTTGAGTACTTCCACTAAAACTCTGTCACTAATCCATGGTGTGCACTCTAACACTCTTAATTTTTAATGTTTGATGCATGCCAAGCACCTTGTTGTGTCTCTCTACTGGATCCAGCCAGAAGCCAAAAGTGGATCAGAGACATTGATTTCGCATGGTAATAAGTTGGCTTTGGGATGGTCAGAGATGTATGAGAGTTTGTCTTAAAGAAAACAGATGCGAAATGAGGTTGGGGAAGTACCGTCTTCTGGTCAAAGGAATTTGCTCTCCTAATAAAAAACTTTCCCAATTCCATTAGTGCAACTCGAGCGAACATGGCTGCCTCGCGAATGTTTCCAAAAATCAAGACATACCGATGAGTGAATCATCATTGATGTTTAAATGTTCATGTGATGCCAAAATTTTATTTATATCTGTTGTACTTTGTATACAGATATGTAGTTATTATCTCTTGTTCAAATAACATTATGTTATATATTTTGTTTTTAGGGTTGTCCTTAGAATGTGCCTTTTGCGTAATACGAACGCCAATATATGCATGTTATATTTATACACTGTCTTTTTTAACTTGTCGTGCCTTTTCAACCTTAAACTGACTGTAAATTCAATTTTGTAGTGGGAAGTGTAAAAGAAAAACTACAACAACTGTAGTCTATATTAACTGACACATGCACAAAAAAGTGGACAAAGAATTAAAGATTCACAATTATATATGTACATGATATGCAGCATAAACAATTTAAAACTACAATATTATTAGTAAAGTTAGACTAATGCTCCCAAAAATTTAGCTTAACATCCTAACAAGCAATTTTAGGTGAATTTCTTTAAAAAGATGCCAATTTTAGGATAACTTAAATCATAAATATTTTAGCTAATTTCCAAATTGTTTTAGGTCAATGTCGCAAAGGGGTAACTCTTGGAAGATTTTTTGTAGTGTTCAATTAAAACTTTTATAAAAAAAAAATTGTTCATGAAATTTATACTTCTCAAAAAATCTAAAAAGGATTATTGACGTCAGCTCATAAAACACCCATAACACTGTCAGTCCTAAAGTTCCATTGCTGACTCGCCTTTTTCTTGATACTACTCATTTACATGTAGGTCAAACAAAATTGAGAAGGTAAAAAGGAATCATGTTGCAGGTTTAACAGTAATGCACCGGCATGTATGGTACTGACCATCAAATAAATTTTTAGAAAATTGTAACAAAGGGATAAACTGAAAACTGTAAAAGGAGTACATTAATTGAATAGTAAAAAAAGTAAAACTAGAGTACCAAGTGGTCATGTTTGCTAAATTGATAAACTGAAGCCTACTTCCTGCTTGTGTTATTTGTTCAGCTTCAATTTTAAAGGTAAAGCAAAGGATTTTAATAGAAGCTTTGAGAATATTGAATAAAGTTATTTTGTACCACTTTGTTTTGGTTGTCAAATGTTAATACTAGCAGAAATATTATGATATATCAGCAACTAAGGCAATTGATTATGATTTAGCCAAATCCTTGGTAGTTTTCAACAGCGAGGGAACTGCCAGTCTGTTGAGTGCATTGTTCAATAAACTCTGTCAAAAGAACACCAGCTGGTAGCTGTTGATGTAACGCGTATTTTTTACCTTTTATTATATTTACCTTACTTTTGTTTTTAACTTCCCATTGCTCAAGGTAACCATTGGTATAAGTGTTCAAATGCTTCAGAATAACAGTTTTATATATGCGCATACAACCAGTTTTTATATGCAGATAGGTATAAAAGTTAGTATTAGCTGAGCGATGACTTTCAGCCCGTGAAATTTCATTTAGAAGGAACGAGTCCTAGTGCTGTTGCACTCGTACTAAAGTTTAATATAAAAACATTATTATAAGAGAAAATGTTCAATTCCTCCCTTTAGCTTTGTACCCTTCCAAATTTCTCTTTTTCTTCTAGTTCTTTAGCAGAATGTACTACCATGGTTGAGAACCTCGGTTCAGAATAGATTTACCACCTGCTTAAATGCTGTTGCATAAGCACAGCTTAAATAGTATATGAGTCATTATTCAAGGCATTTAAATTTCAAATCGAGAAATTCAAATATCGATACCTCATGATGAGACCTGTTAATAAAACCTGTTAATAATGTTCAGGCCTGTTAATAAAACTCATATTTTTATCATTCGCTTAAACCTGATTTGTCATCTTCTAGAACTAACCAATAGTTTTTAGAAGTTACTGGTTGCAAAAAAACGTTAGATATCCAATGCTCAAATAACAACCCTGCTAATATAAATATTTACGTGTTAAATTTGATGTACGATACATGTAGGTATTGCTATGGTTTGATACAAATAGATACAATAGAACATGCTAGATGAAAATTGCACATGTTCAATGTTTTAAACTCATTGATGCTGCATTGGTTGTAATATTTGGACCAAAAGATAACAAGCTTCATAAATTCAGCCGTTTATTATAGACTTTTATTTCAATGGAAGTTAGAAATGTTGGGCCTTAGTCAGAAGGCCTTAGCTTCAGCCGTTTATTATAGACTTTTATTTCAACGCAAGTTGGAAATGTTGGGCCTTAGTCAGAAGGATTTTTCAGTGTATCCTCTTGAAGGGACAAGAACGTTCTCATTTCTGATTGAATTAGAATTGACTGACTGCAGTTTGAGTGTTCTTCCCGATTCGTAAGTGTTTACATTATATTAACTGCACTAACAATACGAATAATAAAATAAATAAAATATAAATTGATATATATATTTATACAAATATTTAATCTATATATATACTTATATAGAATATATATATATAATTTCTATAAATAACCTGTCTGGGTTATTTAATTATATATATCTGAAAAATGTTGTTTATGAAAAACTAGATACATATAAGTAAGTAAATATGTAAACATAAGTGTGTATATAAATATAAATTTAAATATATATACATGTATAAATATGTTCATATATATATATTTGTAACTATGTTACCATTACATATACTTAATTGCTAAGAACTATATCAAATCCATGTAAAAACATTTTATGATAAAGATAAAGCACATATGCAAGAAAGAACAGATAAATTACAAACAAAATTAAAAACCCGCACATTTTGTTAGTTTTCACATTGGCAAGACAAAGCTAAGCTACGACTATGAGCAGACTAACGAGAAAACAACTATCAGACGAAGTGAATGCTGTACTGCTGTCTTGATTTCATTTGCTCTAAATAAATGTTTAAAGAGTGTAAGAAAATAATTATTTTCATCACTATCAACTGATAAAAAATGTCATCATTCCAAAAATGCAGAGCTTTAATGCCAAAAACTAAAGTTTTCCCACCCTGGTGTCACAAATGGCAACTCCAAATTATAAAAAAAAGCAAATAAAGCAACTTGGTTAAACAATTTTTGCTGAGTAATGAAACTGAGTCAAGTGCATTGTACATATAAGAAATCTGGGGGGCATCTTAACAATGAAACAAATGGCCAAAAATTCAAATCTAAAACTATCTTTCATAAGTCAAAGAAACTAACTACTAAAACATTGCAAATACTGAAAGTTTTGTATGTAGAGTTATTTATAACTAAAAAGTTCCACTGTGTACCGATAGTAAAGCAAAATAGTTTTAAAGTCAAGACATTTTTCTAGTCTAATATTTAACCAAAATCATTTTAAGTTATGTTTAACAACACAGTTTAAGCTAGTACTCAACATATCACAATTACTAAACTTGGTCAAAATAAAAAAGTTAGCAAAGACAGAAAATGGATTGAGATACTTTTTGAAAACGCTGCAAATGCAAAGATTTTGTATACCAGAATGTAGCCCTGAAAATAGGTTTTTTTCTAAGATAAATCTACTGTCTTGTTAAACGCAGTTGCGACAGCTTCAACTTTTTATGGATCTTTACCTGTATTCAAACTGTTAATTTAGGAAAGTAAAATTGAACTTTTATATTTTCTAAAATCTGTTTATGGCTTAATATAATTTCTGCAAAAACTGCCCTTAAAAATAATAATCAAACCATGGCCTTTGTGCAGTTACTAATGGAATGGTAGATAAGAAACCTGGATTTTTGAAAAAGAAAATCTACTTGTTTTTGAACTATTTAATTGGCAAAATCATTCCAGAAGTCATAAAACAAGGTGATTAAAACATTTCTACGGCAAACCAAGTGCCACAATTTAGATATTTTGTTTACAAAAATATTTGTTCACTGTTGCTTCAAACTCTAAAATTGAGGCTTTATGAACACGTCAAAAATTTCTATAAAAAAATTTTCCTTAAGTATTGTAAAGAATTCTACAGCATGATGAGTTCTGCAAAACCACTTAAGCTCAATTACAGATTGAAAGAAGTATTTGGTTTATCTTACTTGCCTAAAAAGTTTAGGGCGAAAAAAAATGAAATTACATATGAAAAAAGGGAATTTGTTAGGAAATATAGAAATATTAGAAGATCATCTGTGGCAAAGTTTTACATAGCATTGGTAAGCAAATGTTTGACAAAGAAAGATATGTTTTAGAAGAGGGTTCAATGGGATTACAATGACTGAATGCTTTATTATGAGCTAGTGTTGCTTGTCCTGCTAGTACTCTAAGTTTCTAAAAAGTAGTCATCATTAGACTCAAGTTTCACATTTAAAGTTTATTAACGCTGACTGAAGATTGACTTTGGCTGTTGCCAACTATAGTTTATTACTACTGACTGAAGATTGACTTTGGCTGTTGTCAACTATAGTTTATTACTACTGACTGAAGATTGACTTTGGTTGTTGCCAACTATAGTTTATTACTACTGACTGAAGATTGACTTTGGCTGTTGTCAACTATAGTTTATTACTACTGACTGAAGATTGACTTTGGTTGTTGCCAACTATAGTTTATTACTACTGACTGAAGATTGACTTTGGCTGTTGCCAACTATAGTTTATTACTACTGACTGAAGATTGACTTTGGCTGTTGTCAACTATAGTTTATTACTACTGACTGAAGATTGACTTTGGTTGTTGCCAACTATAGTTTATTACTACTGACTGAAGATTGCCTTTGGTTGTTGTCAACTATAGTTTATTACTACTGACTGAAGATTGACTTTGGTTATTGCCAACTATAGTTTATTACTACTGACTGAAGATTGACTTTGGTTGTTGCCAACTATAGTTCATTACTACTGACTGAAGATTGACTTTGGTTGTTGTCAACTATAGTTTATTACTACTGACTGAAGATTGACTTTGGCTGTTGCCAACTATAGTTTATTATTACTGACTGAAGATTGACTTTGGCTGTTGTCAACTATAGTTTATTACTACTGACTGAAGATTGACTTTGGTTGTTGCCAACTATAGTTTATTACTACTGACTGAAGATTGACTTTGGCTGTTGCCAACTATAGTTTATTACTACTGACTGAAGATTGACTTTGGCTGTTGTCAACTATAGTTTATTACTACTGACTGAAGATTGACTTTGGTTGTTGCCAACTATAGTTTATTACTACTGACTGAAGATTGCCTTTGGTTGTTGTCAACTATAGTTTATTACTACTGACTGAAGATTGACTTTGGTTATTGCCAACTATAGTTTATTACTACTGACTGAAGATTGACTTTGGTTGTTGCCAACTATAGTTCATTACTACTGACTGAAGATTGACTTTGGTTGTTGTCAACTATAGCTTATTACTACTGACTGAAGATTGCCTTTGGTTGTTGCCAACTATAGTTTATTACTACTGACTGAAGATTGAATTTGGTTGTTGCCAACTATAGTTTATAAGCTAAGCATGAAGTAAAGTGAACATATTGGACCAAATTCTAACTGCATCTTCTATCTTATCATATATTCTTTCTTGTCTATATAATTCAGTGTATACCATAGAGGTACTCTCCATTGGTAATGTACCTCGAGATCTGCACTGTTAATAAGTCTCATATCACTATTTGATATATTTTGTCTGAATTATCAAGCTGCTTATACAAATGTTGTATTTATATGTTGAATAAGATGTTTAATGTAAGAATTTACATTATTAATGCATACATGTATTTGTTCAAATAGATTCGTCAAATTACAATAAACCAGGCTTGTTCACAAGTGTTTTCAAACAGGTTTTTTTGCTCATTGTTCTTGTATCAATATCATGCTTGACATCAAAGGTTGCAAGCTTCATATATAACCTCTGCTATATGTTATAGGCTCTCATTGCAACTCAATTTTAAAGTGTTCTCAGAAGTTTTTATTGAAGTGGTAGGAACCTTTTAATTTCGAAGTGAGCTAAAAATTATGAGCTGCAAGTCGCGTGCCCTCTCTGATTTGTAAGAATTTAGTATGTTTTGGTAAGTGCATTGAATGTTCAGTATATATTTACATCAGTTTTTGTCGCAAGCGAATCTGTAACAGTTAATATTTGTAAAATACATGCATAGCCTGTGTCTTTAATATGATTAGGTCTGAAAACAATACTTGCTGCGTTAGCAGTAGACCATTCCTAACATGTGTTAGCAATAACTTTATTATAAATCAGATGGGCAGCTTAATTTTTGGAATTAAATTGAAATGGAATAGCCCAACCATTTTTTTTATTTTAAGTGAGCCTGTCTATTTACTGATGTGTATCCCAAGTTAAACTCTTTAGATTGTTGCAATTAGACATGGGTTTATTGGATGAATGCAGATTAACCCAGCTTGAGGTGCATTAATGACTATAATGTACACGCTTGCATAAGAAATGTTAAGTATATCAGAATATCAGCAAAAATCTACTTAAGACCTAAAGTACATGTTGTGTAGAACCTAATTCATAAAAAGATATATACTGCTGATTGTTTTTACTTGTGATACCTTTGAAAGTGAGGTTATTTATATAGATATTATTTGCCAAAATGGCTCATCCAAAAAGTTATTGAATTAAAACTACTAGCTTGATTTGTGTAATAGACATAAAGGTGTTGATTTAAAAGCGTTGTTAGCCTTGTGTTTAACAAGATTTTAAAGATTTATAGATCTTTAAAATATTTTAAAGACTGCCTGAAACTTTTATAAATTAAACGTTGCTACAAGCTTTTCCAACAGAATAAGCTTCAACAATTGTTTTAGTTTTTATATATATTGTATACTATAGCATGTATTCTTTGTAGCTTATAGCTGTGCTATAAGCTACAAATATATATAAATATTTGTAGCTTATACATAGATACATATATGTATACAAATATAATTATTTATTTATATACATGTATATTGAAAACTATCATCCCTTGAGGTAAAACCACATTGGTCAAAGTATAAGGGAGCAGTTCAAAATTATTAAAGAATTATATAGTGTACTTATCTTTTGTCAGCTACACATACTGTCAGTTTTTTACTCATGCAATCATCAGGTTGTATAGGTCAACAGCAGCCTAATGATTGTGTAAGCAGAAAACTGGCAGTACCTAACAAAAGATAAATACACTATTTAATATTCTCTACTAAGTTATATATATTTATACACTGGTATATATATATTATGAAAGCATTTTATAACGTTTTAGCCGATTCATAGAATACGTCATATAGAAAAAAATATATAATACAAATATAATACAAAAAATGGTATGTGATGCCAATATTACATTTAAAGTATATATGTTAGAACTATATTATTATATGACTACATACTGCCAGAAAAATTTCCACATCAACAGAAGAACAGGTAATCAACCAACGAAGAAACCTGCATGTTTGTAGATCTGTGACATTGGCATAATGAGGGTGCAAAAACAGCATGGGTAGTCGGAGGACGACTGTCAAAATGAAATTTTATATTAGTTTTTATTTGGTTTTGCAAATTAGTTGTTTTTAAAGTTCAAGTAAAAAGTATTTACATTGCCATAAACTGAAAAATCCTGTTGCAATTCAGAGAATGCAGAATTTGAATTTCTAAAACTAATTTTGTACTACCCTTTATATCGCAAATGATAACTCTAAATTAAACAAATAAAAAAAATAAAGCAATTTTGTATATTGAAATTTGTTAGCTAATAAAACTGAGTCAGCTGCATTGCAGCCTTATGGTGTAGTGGTTAAAACAAGATGAAATAAATGGCCAATATGGCAAAAGGCTTTTTGTATCTAAAAATCTTGCTGTAGTCAAAACAAGGTGTTGACGAAAAAACATTTTAATACTTAAAAGTTTTGCACTTAGTAGCATTGGCAAATAAATTGTTCCACTTTACGCTAATAACATGGCAAAACTATTTTAAAATCAAAACCTTGTTCTTGTCTGATATTAAACAAAAATCATTTTAAAACTAAGTTTGACAACACGGTTTTTAAACGTTGCGAGACATACCACATTTTTAATTTTGCAGTGTTGGCAAAATAAATAGTTGCAGCTAGCACAAAAAAAAAATTAAAACATTTTTCAAAGCTGCAGAAAAATTCAAACAATCTTAATACCAATTTTTAGTGCTAAAAATATGTTTTCTTTTAGATATATTCACTGCTTCCTGAAATGCTTTTTTACTAATTTAACTACAAAAAGTTTGAATCTCTATTCATTTTATACCAAATTGATTAAAAAAAGTTAAGTTTAACCTTGGAGTATTTTAAAACTTGTCTAGGCCTACATATAACTTGTGCAAACACTGCCACCCAAAAAACGTTGTTCATCAAAATATTTTGTCATGCAGTTACTGATAAAATGGCAAATAAGAAAATTCATGTTTTGCAAGAATATAAAGGTAGTTGATTTTTAACGATTTTATTGGCAGCATCATCTCAGACGTCATAAAACTGGGAGTTTAAAAGATTTTTGGAAAATCACAGGTCAATTTTTAGTAATTATTTTAAACATGTTTATAAACCATAAATTAAGACTCAATTTCAACTCTAAAATTGAGGTTCATCAATACATCAAAGAAAGCTATAGAAAATCTTACATGTACTTAAGTGAGATATGTTATTGTAAACCACGAAATGTTCTGCAATGTCATTTTAGATTAATTACAGATTGGAAGAAGCATTCTTATTATCTCAATTTCTAGAGAACATCAGTATCCAAAAAAAATAAAAATTGGAAAATGTTTTAGGAAATTTATAGAAATTGGCAAATTATGTGCCACAATATTTAAAGACATTAATAAGCAGGAGTGTGAAAGTGTAAAACAAGTTTGAGAGCAGTACTCAACAGAATTACAACAACTTAGTGGTTTATGATGAGCAAGTTTAGTTAAAGACTAAATTTTCTAAGAATACAGCATCAGTAGAGTAAAGTTTAAAGTTTAAAATTTATTACTGTAGGCTGAAATTGAGTTTGGTTTGCAGAGAACAGCTCATTAGCTTATTAAGAGTGAACATTATTATTAACATACTAAATACATTCACTAACTTATGAGATACTAAGCTTTTCTGTTTTTCCTCTGAAACTTGGTGTATACTATAGAGGAATTATCAATTGGTACATCATGACATAGCCAGCCATTGCTTATAAGACCCATACTAGTATTAGATCTCTCATAATTAAATGATCAACCTGCTTACATATTTCTTTATATGTTGAATATGATATCCAATGCGTGAGTTTATCTGCATTCTTACATATTTGTTACAATGTACTCTTAAAAACGAAATATGCTACATTTTTTGGGCTCATCGTTACTGCATTGACACGTTTAAAGTTCTGTATATAACTTCTGCTACATAATGTAGATTCTCATTCAATCAGAGGTTAGAAGTGTGGGACCTTTCAAAATAGAATTGCTCAGCAGATTGTTCTAAAGTAATAGGAACACTCTCATCTCTGACCAACCAAAGGTTTAGAAAATACCACTTCCTTAATTTTCCCAAATTGTAAGTATCCAAGTTTTTATAGGTCTATTGAAGATTCAATATCCATTTACATGAGTTTTTGTTGCAAGAGCTGGTGTAGCAATAGCAGTGTGTAAGAATCCTGATTGGCCTTTGTTTCTAAAATATTTTTAGGTTTAGAAAAATAACATCCCAGTGTTAGTAATAGACTTAGTGGTAATTTTATTGTGAATCTGATGCTCTGTTCAATTTTTTCAAGCAAACCTCGCTGGAACAGCTTCACCAATCATTGATCTTAAGTGAACCTAATTATTTAGTAAGGTGTTTCATAAGTCAAATTACTTGAACTGTTGCAAGTAGACGCATGTTTATTTGATCAATTCAGTATAAAACAGCATTTGAAGCATAACTGGCTATAGTATAGACTCATGCAGAAAAAAGTTTTAATTTTTTCAAAAATGTGAGGGAGACAATAATGAAGATCTAAAATATATTTTGTTTCTAACCCGAAGGATGAAAATATATATTTACTGTTGTTTGCCTGATAATTGTTATAACCAAGTGTCCTCAATTACCTTTTGATTTTCTGGCAAGATATTACTGAAACAAATTGATTTATTTAAAGATTATCAGCGTAAATTTTCTTTTTAATATGAAAGTGTTAATTTAAAAACAATATTGGTTTTGTGTTTATTTTATTTTATCAGATAATCAGCTACTGCGTGCGAATTGTACATGTATTTTATAGATTTGCTAAAATTTAAACAAGTCAAAATAAGATAAAAGCTCTTCCAAAAAAGAAAGAATCGACAAATGTTCCAGTTTTTTAAGTACATGGTATTATAAAACAGCTTCATTAAAATTAGCCTACAATTTTGTAAGTGAGCAGTAGTTTTTTAGTACAGTTTTAATGCAACTAATATTGGAAGATAAATTAAAAAGGAAAGTTGCTCAATGTAACAACCAAAGTTGTTATTGTTACTCCATGTTGATATCTGATAAGAATTTGTTTTTTGAGTGTATGTTTTTAACTACTTTTACATAAAAGCCAATGAGTTCTATAAATAATTCTTGTTCAAAATATGTTTATTTATTTACACTCTTTGACTTCTTTTGTCACACTCCTTTTTACCTGTTCTTTATTAACATTTGGCTTTATGAAATGCCCGCCTAATAACAACAAAGTAATTTTTATAATAAATAATTTTCAAGTCTTTGCAGGGTTCTGCTGAGAATTACATAATTGTCGCTGTTATGTTATAGCTACTTTTTCTTTTGACAACACTTACTGTATCACAATGCAGTCAGACTACAAGTAGACTCAGCGCAAGTTGACATCCTGGTTTGAAGAGAAAAACTAGTGGGTGGTGATAGTCAAAGCTTACTTATACAATGAAGCTTTTAGTTTTTATGCAATGCTAGCAAAGTCTTTACTGTATGTTTGTCAAGTGAACTTGCTATCATCTATTAGGTTTGATGTTAATAGAAAATGAATTGATGCAATACAGTCACAACGTGTGAATGCTAATTATTATTTTGCCTCTAATTTTCACAAATTAATGCATGCATGCATTATTATAACGCATGTGAGAACCATGTGAGTACTACTATGAGAGCGGCAGTTGGTGAGGGGCCCTTACAACAGATCAGCTTCGTTTTCAAGGAGCACATTTACCTCCTAATCAATTAGAAATTAGCCTATTTTAGATGCTCAGTTTGTTTGTGATGGAAGTTTCTAAGCAGCTATCATCAGCAGAGTCAAGTTAAAAGTTTAAATTTTAGTACCCACAAGCTAACAATTGAGTTTTGTTTACAAAAACATAGTTGATTAGCTATGCAAAGGGAAAAGTAGAAATAGTTATCCAAATCCTAACCGCTTTCAATACCTCATCAGATACTATAGCAACTTTTTCATGCCTATAGAACTGTTGGTATACAGTTAGAGACATTTTAAATTGTTACTTCAAAAACGGACCTAGCCTTGTTAAAAAGAGAATAATATTCAACCTTTCTTGTTTAAATTATAAACCTGGTTGTACATACTCATATATTGAATATGACTTGTTATGTATGAATTTATTTGCATTCTTAACTATTTGTTCGAATGCGTATTTCAAACATCAAGAGAATATGCTAGTCACCAAAGTGCATATAAACATTTTTTGTGTTCACTGCTAGTGCATCAGTTGCATGCTTGAAACTAAAAAGTAGCAAGATTTATATATAACTTGTGTTACATGTTATAGACTCTCATTTGTTTGCAGGTGGGAACAGCCAGACTTTTTAACATACGATTTTTTGGCAGGTTGTCTTGAAATGATAAGAACACCCTCCTCTCTAAAAGGCCTAGAACTGATGAGCCCTCTACCACCTGGTTTTGTCTAATTTGTAAATACCCAAGTTTTTTATAGTTCTATTGAATGTTCAGTATCTAGTTATATGAGTTTATGTTGCAATAAATGGTGTATCAATAACAGTGTGTGAGAAACATGTATAGCTCGTGCTTTCAATTTGATAAGCTCTGAAAACTACACTTTTCATGTTAGCAACAAACTTTCTGGTAAAATTATTAAAAATCTGAAAGTCAGCTAAATTTTCATAAGCATATGTTGCTGAAGCGGTTTCAAAAAACCTTGATCTTTAGTAAACCTAATTATTTAGTAGTTTTTTACAATTCAAACTTTTTGAAGTGTCGCAAACAGACACGTGTTTAGATGATGAATACAGTCTAACACATCTTGTGAGCCATTACTGACTAAATAGACACTCTTGCAAGTGTGGTATTAAGTATATCAGATTGTCAGGAAAAAAATGATGACGAAGCCATATAAATATATTTTGCTCAGAGTCCAATTCTCGAAAATCTAAGAACCACTGACTGCCTTATAATTTCAAAATCTAAGCAAATGACGTTATTTATCTATTCATTTTTTCAAAATTAATATGCTAAAATTGCTTGATATAAAAATCATCACCTTGTTTTTTCTCACAAACATGAAAGTGCTGCTTAAAAAGCGGTATCAATATTGTATTCCTTTGTTAATAGCCAATAAGTTTTGAGTACAAATATTATGGGATTAACATTGGATGTTAAACTAAAAAAACAAGTAAGTGACCAAAACATTCCAAGATTTTAAAATTACTGCTGATCATAAATCCTTCAAAATTGTCTGTCAGTCAATGTTTATTACTATTATTATATAAAACTCAGTAAGTTTTTATGAGCACAATAATGTTCAAAATATGTTTAATAATTGTCACTTTTTTTTACTTATCTAACCAAGTTCTTTTTCACCTGTTGTTTACTATCTTTTAGTTTTATTAAATGTCTGCATCCTAAATGGTGTGTAAGATATTTTTTCAATAAATAACTCACAAATGGTTTTTTGGGTTTATTGTGGAAATTAAACAGTATCTCATTTCACGTAGTAGCTAGTTTCACTTTCAACCATGTTCACACACAACAGTCAGACTATGAGTAGCTTCATTACCTATTGGTACATTGTACCTTGAATCGTTGAGAAAGTAGATGATGATGACCAAAGCTAAATTATACATGGACGTCTTCACATTTAGTAATCATTCTTGACTAATAAAGCCTTTACTATACATGTACATTGGTCAAATGAAGTGCAATTGTTAAAGTCAGTTCATTGTTAGTAGAAAATGAAGAGAATCAATGCAATCCCAAAATATGTTTGCTAATTATTATTCAGTAGTTAAACATTTTGATGCATGTATGTACTAGAATAGTGCATATGAGAGCCATGTGAATGTTGGCATTTGGTGACCTAGCCTTAGAACCAACAAGTTTTTGTTGGGTACTCAACCTCATCCCATTCTATTCAAAACTAGCCTGTTTTTATTGTAAGCTTCTGCCTAAGTTTGTTGACACTCAGTTCGTCAGGAAAAGTCAAAATAGACTGCATGAATTTTCAAAACACTTAAATAAATAGCTAAAGTTTTGCGACAGTACTAATAGTGCTTTGTGAATTGGCGTTTAAATCCATTCTCAGTTTTAGGGAATTCGCTTAAGTTTACTAATTACAATAGCCAAAGTTTCTTACTGGTTTTGAGGCACTAAGCCTAACAACAAATTATCCCTCTTGTAACTTCGATCTTTAAATTTGATAAAATTACCCTAAATTTATTCATTTAGGAAACTAGCCAAAATTTGCTCTCTTCTAGAAAACTCGGCCTAGAGGCACTGTAAGCTTTAGACTAACTTTTCTTGAATATAATAATGATTTGCTTTTGCGGGTGTCTGGCAAAAAAGCACATGGTTATAGGCACAGCGAGTCCAATATTTTGTTTAAGCTGGTGACTCGGGTACCCACTGAAACTGTGCAAAAGTCAAAGTTGAAAGGCAGCAGAGTGATGGAGGTAGACGGTATGCAAGAGTAAGATGGTCTTACTCCATTGCATGTGCATGGAGCAGTATAAAAAAAAGATGTTC